>NC_091300.1:123759-143759 GCF_038502225.1 Cherax quadricarinatus | reverse complement strand
ACATTGGTGTCTACTGAGCTTTTGCTCTGTGAAGATCATTTGTGCACCAGCCTAACTCATGAGGAGTCCCTCTGTTTCTGTGGACCTTATACACATTACTCAAGTCATCCCTGGTGCATGCATATGTATATTAGTGGACAAAGTTTTAGAAGTTTTTCCTATATACTTCTTATTTCAGTGATTGCACAAGATTGTGTAGGCAGATCCTAGTAGTGGAAACTGGTTGGTGAGTAGTGGGCTGTATCCTAGTTGGTTCCTTGATGAATTTAGAAGCAGCAGTAGCCAGCTGGGTGTTGATCTTTGCCAATGCACATGTTATATTGCTGGCTATGCTGCCATGAGAGAGTACCATGTACAGTACAGGAACAATCTGCCAAGAGGTGTACAGCCAGGAGGCCCACTACTTACCAGCCAGTTTTCAAGGTCAGGGTCTTCATGATCCTGTGTGGTCACTGTGAAAAGAAGCATGTAAGAGAAACAACTAGAAATGTGTCCACTAGGATAAACAAAACAAAAATATGTGTGTAGTTCACAGAAACACAGAGGGACAACAGATTACGTAGTTGGGCTGGTAAACAGAGCATCTTCACATATTCTGATCTTAGCAGACATTGATGTTTAGAAGTATTTCTGGTTGCTGTAACAAATACTGTTACACCAAAAGCAGGAAGCTACAATTTTAACCACTACACTACACAAGCAAGCTTTGCCCTCTTCACCACTAAATGTGGTCATCAGGTGACTTACTGCTTAGCCTAACTCTCGCTGTCACTCAAGTGCCTTCCCAATGATTTAAGCTTGTTTCCTTGCTTGTATACACACTTGGAATGATCACGGTCCCAGGACTGAAATGTTTCCAATAAATTGTCCAAATCTTTGCATTCTGTCTTTTTCAAACTACTTTTTGGTACCACATGTAGTACTTATATTGCTATGAACTTCTTTGCAGTGTGCTTGGTGTTGGATCTTAAGGTCATTATTGTTCAACAGGCTGGTATTTTTCTATTGCAGTAGCCAGATTAATGATGATAAAAGCAAAACTTAAATTGTTTTGATATATGATAATTATATTAAAACCACGCAGCAGAAATGTGTCATTGGTTACAGTGTTGCGAGTTATGTAGAATTTGTTCATACAGTAAATCCTCAGTATAACAGACTTAAAATTATGGGCAAAATCCACTGGTTAAAATGCACTTTTAACTTTTATTTCCAATGTTTATTGCAATATATCAGTAAATTATGTGTATGATACTGTATTAGGAATACAGTAGAATACTTTTTTTATTCTGATTTAATGGATGCCCTGACAATCCCCCCATTAGTCCATTATATCAAGGGTTTACTGTGTAAATTTTTGTCAGCCACTGCATTTTTTTTATATCTCACAGAGTTGTACACACAAACAGTTTTATATTTTTTTTTCCTGTAATGTGCTGTATAATTTGTTAGTGATCAGATCGCAAATATATGGTAGATGCAAGTAACTATTTCATAAGTGTATGCATGACTAATTATGTCACGTAAAATAATTGTGCCATAACCACACGTCAAAAAATGGTATTGCCAAAATCTCAGTTGATGCCATATTGGATATGTATTGATAATTCAGATTATATTTTGTCAGGCAGGAAATGGGTATTCAGATACTGTACATAATTGATGTTTTCAAGAGAATATTAATTTTAGAATTAACCTTTTAGCACCAGTGGTAATATTATTAACATTATGAAACATTAAGCCTGTAAGTGTCATACAGTGCCTGGAGAAGGAGAGGCAATAAGATTTGATATGAGGAATATACTTGCTTTAATTATAGCTTCATAATACTTTTAATTTTTCCTATAAGTTGACCATCATCAGGGCAGGAGGCACTCCATAACAGAGTAACCAAAAAAAACCATGGGGCAAATTTAAAGAACAGTGTACACCATTTTACATGCTGTACAAACCATATATGCAAATAAGAGTGAGGCAGAATATTAGCATTAATGTTGAAATCTCTTAAAAATATGGAAGAATTTTTATTGGCATGTGGTGTTACGTATACCCATGCAACACATAAAGGCATGGATAGTTTAGGACATTAATAAAAGAATCGTTTTGACATGAGTGACTTCTTCAGTTCTAAGAAGCCAATTGTGGCAAAACGTTCTTTTAATAATTGTTTTGAGATGTACATCAGTGTCTTTATCTACTTCCATACCTATACTAGCACTCCTTAACCCTTTGAGGGTCGACAGGCCCTCTCAGAGACTTGTTCTCAGGGTCACCCAAATTTCAAAAAAAAAAAAAAAAATTCTTATGAAAGGATAGAGAATCTTTTCTCGGTCATAATGACACCAAAAGTATGAAATTTGATGGAAAACTTATGGAATAATGCTCTCGCGAAGTTTGCGGTCTCGACGATGTTTACGCATCGGCGATTTTGCCCACTTTGAGCCCTATTTTCGGCCAATTCCACTGTACTAGTCGACAAAAATCATGAATATTTCACTAGAACTCCATTTTTTCTATCAAATGAGTGCAAGAAACCACCCATTTACTGATTTCAACTATCTAATACAGTGGTCAGAATTTAGCAATTTTGCCAATTTCACACAAATTTCAAAAGATGCCAATTTCCAAATAGGGTCCAGAATAAATAAGAAAGACATTCCTGGCACTAAAATGACATTTCCTCTGTTCATTAGTCACGTCCCAACGCCCCTCTTACATTCTTTTGCTTTCCACTTTGAATTTTTATTCTCACAAAAAATAGAAGATTTACTGTTATGCAGACTACTGCATTAGTGTAAAAAATGGTATAAATAATTTCAGCCCACTTGTAAAAGAATATTAGACTCACCAGTTGATGTGTATTGGACGCTTAGCATGATTTGTTTACTTTTGAACTTTGGTAAAAATCGAACATTTCTGCTACTTTGAGCTCAATTTCAAAGGTACTTTTCATTGTAAAATCAGTCAAAATCATCTCAATTTCTATAATATGCCTTCCATTCTATAGAATGAGACCAGGAAAACTAAAATACAACAATAAATACTATACAAAAATACAGTGCAAAGTCGCTGTTTTAATCCAAAAAACACGGTCGAAGTTTTTTTTTCTCATTACGCACTGAGTGCTGCAGGAATTTTTTTTATACTGCTCACACTGACCACATAGACCCATTCTTTCATATGTAGGCCTACCAGCTTTCTCACTAGATTTGAGGGCGCTAGAATTTAGGCGTACTAGTACGTCAAAAACCCTGGTGCGTAAACCATACTAGTACGGCCGAAACCCTGAAAGGGTTAATAATTGTGCTATCTTACCAAGCACTATATTGTGAATCAGGCAAAATAAGGCTCTTCAAAATTTAGGAAAACTAAAATCTAATAATTATTGTATATTCCTTACCATGCACTGACATACACATAACGCTTTTAGCTATAAATACATAACCTTAATTGATTTGCAATCACTGTGAACCGAGTGAAGTATGAGCAACAGTTACCAAGCATAGGGTGCTATTTGTTTTTCTCAACAAACATGACTGGCACAGCTAGTTGCTGGTTCCTTGACAAGATTCCTCTAATTTAAAGATTAGAAAAAAATTTATATATGTATGAAACTGTGCATTTTAGACTTTCGAGCTACTTAGTTGTTTTAACTAACGGTGCTCAGTTGTCTGTCATTGTTGAGTAAGCCCTCAATGTAATGAACCTCAGTCGAATAGACTTGGAAATACAGTACAAAACCTGTACTGTCACTGGACTTGGGAACAGCAGACAAAGTCTGTTGGTTACAGCAAAACATCTTGTCTCTGTCTACCACAGCTGCCATTACTGATCACTTGTTGAATCTAAGGTTTATCATTCTCAAAACAATAGTCAATCAAATACAATTAAGTAAGAGGCTCTTTGCAAATGGAATAGATACTCAGACTTTTTGTTTTACGGTATTTACCCTTAACCCTTAACGGTCCAAACAAATCAGCGTTGAAATTCGAAGTGCTACAAAAGTAGATCTTTTTTTTACATATTTTCAAATGTAACAAAAAAAAATGTAGATAAAAGTTTTTTTACACGTTTTCAAATGTAAAACAAAAAAAAAAAATTACATTTTTTTACATACTTTCAGATGTTGAAAAAACGTATATATACGTTTGGACCATTTAAGGGTTAATATTGATAAATTAGACACATGTGCAACTCTTGGGTATCTTTACTAAGGAAACGTTTTGCCACACAGTGGCTTCATCAGTCCATACACAGGAGAACCTTGAAGAACAGGAGGAGAATGAGGTAATCAGTCCCTCAACCTTGAGTCGATGTAGTCAGTCCATCAATCTTGAATAGATGGACTGACCACATCGACTCAAGGTTGAGGGACTGATTACCTCATTCTCCTCCTGTTCTTCAAGTTTCTCCTGTGTATGGACTGATGAACCCACTGTGTGGCAAAACGTTTCCTTAATAAAGATACCCAAGAGTTGCACATGTATCTAATTTATCAACGTGTCGGTTCTGTGAACCATTCATCTCTAACCCTTAATATTGATGAACAGCTCTTGATCTAAGGAATGGACCTACTCTCCACCTTGATCAAATCTTATTGCCTCCCATTTCCCAAGCACTGTATGACTTCCCCATAGGTATAGAAATAATGAAGTGTATCTAACTGAAATGACAGTGTTTGTCATGATGTGGGTAAAGTTGACTGGGTTTTTACCATAAGAGCATTGTAATGGAATAAATATTCATCAGTGAGTTATCTTTTCTTTTGTGGAAGGGTGTTTACTTAAAAAAAAAGTTGTAAGGCTCATTATCATAACCTAAATGCTATATTTCCTATTAAAATTAAAGAAAAGTACCAGTGCCAGGTCATGCCTCAACTTGACTTTTTTTTTTTTTACCTTGCTTTTATTATTCTGAACCAAGAACTTGTGTGATCTATCCTACATTTTTGCACAATGATTATAATTTGCAGTAAATTATATTTATCATACTACTATGCAGTATATTTAGCAAGTACAGTAATGTTTAATGAACTTTATCATGTACACACTCTTTCTTATGCACTTTCCTTTCACACATCTCCCAACTGCTGTTTATGGCTGTATAACTCATCTGGGTTTAATTCTTGTAATTTATTTAATCTCATATGGAAGTGTTAATTATATCTTAAGGGACCATATGGTACCTGAGGAATGGGAGGTAATGAAGGATAGTTCCAGTTCCTTGGATTAAGAGTCCTTCAATAACAAGGAGGCACTCTTGAAGGGTGTCTACCTGGAGGGCATTCCAGGGATCAATGCCCCCATGGCCCAGTCCATGACCAGGCCTCCTTGTGGATCAGGGCCTGATCAGCGAGGCTGTTACTGCTGGCCACACGTAGTCTAAGGCATCAACCACAGCCTGGCTGATCTGGCACTGACTTTAGGTATTGGTGTGAATATAAGAATGATCATGCATGTTAACTTCTCATAATATTTACAAAAAAAAAAAAACTTCTGTGGATCTTTCAGCGCTATCAAAGACTGTGAGGTGAAAAATATGCAGTGAAATTTTATCCAAGAAAATGGATGATAGGCTTAATTCCTTTGATAAAGAACCCCTTTCCAACATCAAAGGACCTTGAAGAGACAAGGGGTTTAACTCCTAATGAATTGTGTACCATTGCCCCTGTTATATTCCAATACATTTTAGCACATTAACTAATTCCTCTCAAAGGAGGTTCCTCGATGCCAGACAGGAAGGAGAGAAAGGGCCCTGTCTCCCTTTGGACTGAACTTGAGTGCTTCTCATTTCCCAGGCGCTGTATGATTTCTATGGGTTTAGGACTCCCATTTTTCTTCAGGAATATAATAATAATAACTTTTTGTATAGGTTTGGTTAGACCTTTGTAATTAGTCATTATCTCTGATACTTAAGTCTTTATCTAACTTTTTTGGGTTTAGTGCTTAACTTGATTATATTATTGAGTCTATCTGTAGTATTCAATTCTAATTAGGGTCATATTGTATTGGGAATGGAAAGCAATCAAAGTTAGTGCACGGAAGGGGCAGAGAGGCCTACTTCCTTGAATCAAGTTCCTTTCACTGACTCTAGACACTTTCCTTGATAGACCATGTACTTTATGGTTTCACAGTATTAACATTTTGGCAAGTATTCCAAGTTTCCTTAAATTACTAAAACTCATATTACTTAATTTTTCCCCAAGGAAGGTTCCTGATGTTGGTGAGACACTCCTGATGAAAGATATTGGACTTGTCCTGTCCTTCATTGATCTCAAGAGAGAGGCTCTGTAATGCCAATGACAGGCTCTTAATTCAAGGAATTTAATCTGACATTTCCTTCCTTGGATCAAATTGCTTTTCATCTCCCCATCCCAAGTGCTGTATGACCCCTATGGGTTTAGCACTACTCCTTGAATGTAATGTCCTTCATTGGATCATACCTCATTGATTCCCTCCCATTCTCCTAATAATAAATAATTCAACTTTGTGTTGAACCTTTCAAGTTCAGCATTTAATTTGATAATATGATCAGTTTTGTGTGTCTGAAATTCTTAACAAATTTGCGTTGACTTCCACCATTTTTATAGCCTTTTAAGTTTTGTTTTTTTACTATTCTGTAGGGAGGTGCATTGATGTCAATGGGCTTTTGATCCAAGTAACTAGAGGGATATGTTGTATATCTTTATATATGCTTCTAAACTGTTGTAGCTGTGCCTCTGCAAAGACAGTGATTATGTATGAGTGAGGTGAAAGTGTTGAATGATGATGAAAGTATTTTCTTTTTGGGGATTTTCTTTCTTTTTGGGTCACCTTGCCTCGGTGGGAGACGGCCGACTTGTTGGAAGAAAAAAAAAAACCAAACTATCCTTCCTTTGATCAAACCCATTTGCCTCCTATTTCCCAGGCACTATATGACCCCCTATGTTTTAAGCCCTTTATAAATATAGTTATGTTATACTCACATTATTCTTAGTAGTCTCAAAGTACAAAACCCATCTAGGTTATTTCTTTGCTTGAAATTATTGTAGTATTAGATTTACTTCTAGAGAGATGCTGAAGGGCTCTGGATCCAAGGAGTTATCATTTCGCTCTTTCTCAGATCAAAGCAGATTATCCTCTACTTCTAGGTGCTATATGATGCCCTGCCTATAAGTTTAGTAGTTCCCCATGAATTTAACAAGAATTACATTCATGTGGAAGTGCTTTATGCACAAGGGTCATACAGTGTCTTGGAGGCAGTTAGGTTTGATCTGAGGAAGAGGTTTGTAGCTTAAATTCCTCGACCTGATGACAACCTCTGGAAGGGACAAACTAAAATGTTTTTTCCATATAATTAGTATGTTTTTGGCATCTTTATATATAATAAGCAAGACAATCTGAAAAATTTCAAGTGCTCTTTCAGGATTTTAGGATGTGTATCCATGTGCTTTTTGTCCCTTATTTAATGTTTATAAATTGTGTAACAATATTTAATTGAAGTTATTAACACGAAAAATGTGGTTCGCTCTAATTGTATATTTACAAAGAATTATGGTTTCATTCAATGGATAACTGTGCAACAGGTGCTCTGAATGTTTATTGTATGATGCTTTTGTAAATGAAAAATAAAATATTTTTGTTAATGTTATTTTGAATAACCTAACCAATTAACCCTTTGAGGGTCGACAGGCCCTCTCCGAGACTTGTTCTCAGGGTCGGCCAAATTTCAAAAAAAAAAAAAAAAAATTTTTTTTTTATGAAAAGATAGAGAATCTTTTCCCGATCATAATGACACCAAAAGTACAAAATTTAATGGAAAACTTACGGAATTATGCTCTCGCGAAGTTAGCGGTCTCGACAATGTTTACGCATCATCGATTTTGCCCACTTTGAGCCCTATTTTCGGCCAATTCCTGTGTACTAGGCGACAAAAATCATAACTATTTCACTAGAACTCCATTTTTTCTATCGAATGAGTGCAAGAAACCACCCATTTACTGATTTCAACTATCCAATACAGTGGTCAGAATTTAGCAATTTTGCCAATTTCACACAAATTTCGAAAGATGCCAATTTCCAAATAGGGTCCAGAATAAACAAAAAAGACATTCCTGGCACTAAAATAACATTTTCTCTGTTCGTTAGTCACATCCCCAGGCCCCTCTTAAATTTCTTTGGCTTTCCACTTTCAATTTTTATTCTTACAAAAAATAGAAGATTTACTGTTATGCAGACTACTGCATTAGTGTTGAAATGGTATAAATAATATCAGCACACTTGTGAAAGAATATTAGACTCACCAGTTGATGTGTATTGGATGCTTGGCATGATTTGTTTACTTTTGAACTTTGGTAAAAATCGAACATTTCTGCTACTTTGAGCTCAATTTCAAGGTACTTTTCATTGTAAAACCAGTCAAAAATCATCTCAATTTCTGTAATATGTCTTCCATTCTATAAAATGAGACCAAGAAAACTAGAATACAATAACAAATACCATACGAAAATACAGTGCAAAGTCGCTGTTTTATTCCAAAAACTCGGTCAAAGTTTTTTTTTTTCTCATTATGCACTGTGTGCTGCAGGATTTTTTTTATACTGCGCACACTGCCCACATAGACCCATTCTTTCATATGTATGCCTACCAGCTTTCTCCCACTAGATTTAAGGGCGCTAGAATTTAGGCGTACTAGTACGTCAAAAACCCTGGGTCATAAGCTGTACTATACGGCCAAAACCCTCAAAGGGATAAACACAAGCTAGATCCACATGGGTTACAACGCTCTGTATGGTAGAGGTATGCTTACATTACTAAAACATATGGATTATACTCATTTGAACTCCTCAGGGGAGGATCTTGATAATGGTAAGGGGCTCTTGATCTAAGGAATTGAACTTTTCCTTCCCTTGGATTGAACTTAATTGCCATCCATTCTCTAGGTACTATATCACCCCTACTGTCTGGCACTTCTTTCTAGATGTAATATTCATGGGAAGCCTAATGTGCAAGGATCGTACTTCGCCTCTGAAATGAGAGAAAATCTGATTGATCCGAGGAAGAGAGTAGCCCTAGTTGCTTGGATCAAAATCCCTTTACCAGCATAAAAGGACCCCTTCCTTCCCCATTTAAAGGTCAACGAGGGTAAGCTCACATGCTACAGAAGGAAGTCAAAATTGCATCAGTGTCAATTTTATTTAAGAAATCATTGAGAGTCTGCATTAAAAGGTGGATGGCAGGCATTGCCAACAAGTACTTGCAGTATTTTGAGATATGACATGGAAACTTGCCTCTTTTAATTGGCTATAATTGCACCTATGGTCTGAACAACTTTGATGCAAATCTCATTCTAAGCATGCATCAAGGGTATCAAAGGTACAGTAGCAAAATAACTATTTCTTGCCATTAAATTAAACAAAAGATAATGCAGTATTATTATATTTACTAGAGTATTACAAAAAAGTATTTATGTACATAAATGGCATATGTTTGAACCAAACTGTAAAAGCCCACAAACATGGTGTTAATTGATGAGAGTTATATTTCAAGCTTGCTGTTAACTTTTATAAATAAGTCTGTACATATTATATTAATGTCAAACAATACCAGTAACATTTTGGCATCTTTATTGCCAGAACATTTTGCCTGCATAGCAGACTAATGCAAATACAGACTGGTATGCTGGAGACAGTGAAAGTGGTGAAGAGGTAATTGGAAGATGTTCAGCCTTCATGGACTGAAGACCTTAAAATTACTTTCCCACTTCTTACTGTCTCCAGTATAATAGTTGCCTCTGTATTTGAAGAGAAGCCTGTTGCATAGGCAAAACATTTTGGCAATAAAGATTACCCAAGAGTTGCAAGTTTTATTCATCAAGCCTGTACCTATTCATGCCTGGGTAAAATACTTAGCATCAAGTAACTCTTGTATCACTATATGAAACCAAAATTAACTGACCATTTTGTCATGCACGTAGGTGAGTCAGTCTTCCTATGTCTCTCGGTGAATGAGTATATACTGTACTCCGAACATACATCCAAACATTTCCTCAAAATCCATTGTTTTTTGTGCTTGTTCATTAAGTGCGACTGTGAAATAAGCCACCATGGGCCCAAAGAAAGTTCAGAGTAAAGAAATTGGTAAAGAAAATGAGAAACATGATGGAATTTAAGAAAGAAGTTACTGAAAAATATGAGAGTGGTGTGTGGGTGCTAGAACTTACCAGGATGTATGGAAAATCCAAATCAATAATCACTTCCATCCTGGCAAAGAAAGAACAAATCAAGGAAGCTGATGTGACAAAAGGGGTAGACATGTTAAGGAAAAAGAGATCACAGACAATGGAAGATGTGGAGAAGTTGTTGTTGTTGTGGATTAGCAAGAAACAGTTAGCGGGAGACAGTGTTTCAGAAACAATCATTTGTGAAAAGGCAAGGCAGTTGCATGTGGATCTCATAAAGAAAATGCCTGGAACTAGTGCTAATGTTAGAGAATTTAAGGCCAGCAGAGGCTGGTTTGACAGATTTAAGAAGCATAGTGGCATACACAGTGTTGTAAAGCATGGTGAGGCTACAAGTTCAGACAAACATGCAGCTGAAAAAATTGTGCTGGAATTCAAGGGGTATGTAGAGACTGAAGAATTCCAACCCCAACAAGTGTTCATTTGTGACGAAACAGCCCTTTTTTTGGAAGAAAATGCCAAAAAGGACCTACATCATGCAGGAGGAAAAGGCACTGCCAGGACACAAGCCTATGAAGGATAGGCTGACTCTTTTGTTCTGTTCTAACGCTAGTGGGGATTTCAAAGTGAAGTCTTTACTGGTGTATCACTCCGAAAATCCCAGAGTGTTCAAGAAAAACAATGTCATCACGAGTAGATTGTGTATGATATGGAGGACTAACAATAAGGCATGGGTCACAAGGCAAATTTTCATTGATTAGGTCCATGAAGTGTTTGGCCTGAGTGTGACAAAATACCTCCAGGAAAATAAATTGCCACTCAAGTGCCTCCTGGTAATGGACAATGCTCCTCCTCATCCTTCAAACTTGGTGGACCAGTTCTCTAGGGATTTCAATTTTATAACAGTGAAGTTCTTGCCTCCTAACACCACTCCTCTCATCCAGCCCATGGACCAGCAGGTCATATCTAACTTCAAAAAACTCTACACAAAAGCAGTGTTTCAAAGGTGCTCTGAAGTGACCTTGGACACTGAACTGACCCTAAGAGAGTTCTTGAGGAATCACTTCAGTATCTACAACTGCATAAGCCTTATAGATAAGGCTTGGCAGGGAGTGACTTCCAGGACTTTGAACTCTTCTTGGAGAAAATTGTGGCCAGAATCTGCCCTCAAGAAAGATTTTGAAGGGTTTGAGGCTGACCCTGACGACCCTATGCCTGCTGTGGAATCTATTTTGTCTATGGGGTTGGATGTGAGTGACGAGGATGTGGAAGAGTTGGTGGAGGACCAAAGGCAAGAGCTAATGACTGAAGAGCTGCAACACCTTCAACTAGAGCAGCAACAGACCAAAGCTGAGGAACTTGCTTCAGAGGAGGAGGAAGAGAGAGAGATGCAATGTGGAGTAGGGTGCAAGCTTTTGCTGAGAAATATCACCATGACCAAGCTGAAACAAGCCATATCTGCAACATGTTCAGTGACAAAACCTTGGCCCACTTCAGGCAAATCTTAAAAAGGTGCCAGAAACAAAGCTCTCTGGACAGATATTTTGTGCAACAGGGGTCCAGTAACTCTCAAGCTGATCCTAGTGCCATTAAAAGACAAATAAGGGAAGTAACCCCAGAGAGGGACTTGTTACCTGAAGTCATTATGGAGGGGTATTTCCCTTCCAAACAATAACCCCAACTCCCTCTCCCCTCGTCTTCTTCCATATGCCAACAAGAGTCTTCAATGGAAATAAATGGTATAAAATACCGACACAGTGGAAACATAAACACATAAGCAGTTTAATGTGATCCTTTATTGACAACGTTTCACCCACACAGTGGGATTTTTCAAGTCACAAACAGATCTACCTGAGGTGGAAGGTATGTGAGTATTTATAGTCAGGTTCAGAATGTTGAGGTCAGGTGGAGAATGCTGCATCTGATGATCTACCGGGTGGGGTTATAGAGTCTAAAATCTTGGGTAGCTTGGAAGGGGGATTGGATAAGTTGTGAGCAGACCTTCTGCAGTGTTCTATGTTCTTATGTGGGATAGCGATGAAGAAGTTTCTTGGCAAGTGGTTCAGCTATGTTATAGAAGCCATTGTTCTGGTTGAAATTGTTGGTTATAGAGATAAGCGATGATTCCAGGATTCTTCGGTATTGAGCGTTGTCTTCTCTGGCGATAAGTCTTGAGTTTCTGTAGTTAATTAAATGGTTGTGTGAATTGTGGTGTTGTACACAGGCATTCCTTGTATCGTCAGTCCTGCTTGCATATTGGTGTTCTGAAATACGTGTTTGGAGGTCTCTTGATGTTTCGCCCACGCATATTTTGTTGCAGTCCTTACAAGGAATTATGTATACCCCTGCAGAGGATGGAAGCTTGTCCTGTCTATTACTGGTGATGTCCTTGATGGTCGTGGTTGTGGAGGTAGATACTTGGAATGAGGTATTGGAAAAGATGTTGGAAACATGTTTAGCAATGGAGTTGGTGGGGAAGACTATGTATCTCTTCTTGGCAGTGTCTTCTCTGGGTGTGTTGAAGATGTTTAACGCCCGCCGTCTGCAGTCTCTGTTGAAGTGACGAGGATAGTGGAGTTTAGAAAATACTTGTTCAATTATAGTGCACTTCAATTAACATTTCTGTCATGATCCCATCAGTTCCACCTGTTTTACCCTCTTTCATTCTACCTAATGCCTCACACACCTCCCCCACACTTTACTCCTAAAAGATGTTATATCACACCTAAAATTGATTTTAGGTGTGATATACCATTCCCCAAACTTATATAGGGACCAAGGGAGACTACTATGGGAGGAAATTTTTTTTGTTAAGGCTACAAGGCACGATAACGTAGTAATTCTAGGGGACTTCAACTTTAGTCTGATTGATTGGAAGTTCTTGACTGGGAATTTAGAATCTAACAATTTCTTAGAATTTTTCTGAAGCAGTATGTGACAGAACCTACAAGGGGAAATAACCTACTTGATTTGGTTCTGGCAAACAAGAAAACCCTTGAGACACATGTGCAACATCTGGGTATCTTTATTGTAGATGTTTTGCCAACCAGTGGCTTTATCAATGCAAATTCCAGGACATAACTTGAAGACAGGAGAACTATGTACAGAAGATGAGGTAATCAGTCCCTCAACCTAGCAGTAGGTGCGAAGAGCACCGTAGTCATGGAGATTCTGAAGCAGAAGCAAGGCGCCTGACACTTATATAGTAACGTCAGGTGGTAATGGGACGGGTAGCAGACGAGGGCATAGTCACTGGTAGGCGGGATTCCCCAGTGGAAGTAGGTCCTACCCAAAGAAATGGGTTAGTTGTAGTAGTAGTTGTCGTAGTCGTGAAGGTTATGTACATGTCCTCAGAATCAAGATTCCATGATGTTGCAGTGTCTGACAGGTTGTACAAGAATGGTATACAATACCGACAAGATGAAATTGAGACACATGTGCAACATCTGGGTATCTTTATTGTAGACGTTTCGCCAACCAGTGGCTTTATCAATACAAATTCCAGGACATAACTTGAAGACAGGCGAACTATGTACAGAAGATGAGGTAATCAGTCCCTCAACCTAGCAGTAGGTGCGAAGAGCACCGTAGTCGTGGAGATTCTGAAGCAGAAGCAAGGCGCCTGACGCTTGTATAGTAACGTCAGGTGGTAATGGGACGGGTAGCAGACGAGGGCATAGTCACTGGTAGGCGGGATTCCCCAGTGGAAGTAGGTCCTACCCAAAGAGATGGGTTAGTTGTAGTAGTAGTTGTCGTAGTCGTGAAGGTTATGTACATGTCCTCAGAATCAAGATTCCATGATGTTGCAGTGTCTGACATGTTGTACAAGAATGGTATACAATACCAACAAGATGAAATTGAGACACATGTGCAACAATCTTGATTCTGAGGACATGTACATAACCTTCACGACTACGACAACTACTACTACAACTAACCCATCTTTTTGGGTAGGACCTACTTCCACTGGGGAATCCCGCCTACCAGTGACTATGCCCTCGTCTGCTACCCGTCCCACTACCACCTGACATTACTATATAAGCGTCAGGCGCCTTTCTTCTGCTTCAGAATCTCCACGACTATGGTGCTCTTCGCACCTACAGCTAGGCTGAGGGACTGATTACCTCATCTGTACATAGTTCTCCTGTCTTCAAGTTATGTCCTGGAATTTGTATTGATAAAGCCACTGGTTGGCGAAACGTCTACAATAAAGATACCCAGGTGTTGCACGTGTCTCAATTTCATCTTGTCGGTATTGTATACCATTCTTGTACAAGAAAACCCTTGTTAATAATTTAGAAATTACAGAGGAACTTGGCGCAAGTGATCATAAATCAATTACCTTTAGCATTGAATGGAAGTATGATAGTAGGGATAACTCAGAGCTATCAATATGAGAGTTTTCTGAACACTATAAATGTTGCCCAAAGAGCATTTATCCCATATAAAGAAATTAGATCAAATAGAAATGACCCAAAATGGATGAATAATAGGCTCAAATATCTTTTAGGGCAGAAGAAAGGCATTTATAGGCATATCAAAAGAGGTGAGGGTCTTCTTATGAATCAGTACATTGACATTAAGAGATAAGGGATACGAAAAGCTAAACAGGACTATGAAATTAAAGTTGCTAGGGATTCGAAATCTAATCCTAAAAGTTTTTTCCAGGTGTATAGAACAAAAGTTAGAGGTAAGATAGGTCCCTTGAAAAATAACTATGAAGTTCTTACTGACAAAGAGAATGAAATGTGCTCTATTTTTAATAATTATTTTCTCTCGGTTTTTACTCAGGAAGACACTAATAATATCCCAATAATTAGGTTTTTTAGTGGGCCTGAAGAAGATAAATTATGTAATATCACAGCCACTAGCGAAATGGTTATCAAACAGATAGTCTGAAGCAAAATAAATCGCCCTGTCCTGATGAGCTTTTTTCAAGGGTTCTTAAGGAATGCAAAATGGAACTCTGTGAACCTTTAACTAATATTTTTAATTTATCTCTTCAAATAGGTGTAGTGTCTGATATGTGGAAGATGGCTAACGTAATTCCTATTTTAAAAGCAGGGGACAAGTCGTTACCGTCAAATTATCGCCCAATAAGCCTAACCTCAATTGTAGGCAAATTACTAGAGTCAGTTATAGCTGATAATATAAGAAGCCATCTCGATAGGCATAATTTGATTAATGATTCTCAACATGGATTCACCAGGGGCCATTCCTGCCTAAGTAATTTATTAACCTTCTTCAGCAAAGCTTTTGAGGCTGTTGATCAGGGTAAAGAATTCAATATTGTTTATTTAGATTTTAGTAAGGCTTTTGATAGAGTACCACATCAGAGACTGTTGAAGAAAGTGGCTGCTCATGGCACTGGGGGAAAAGTGCTATCATGGATTGAGTCATGGCTCACTAATAGGAAGCAGAGAGTGTGCGTAAATGGGGTTAAATCTGAATGGGGATCTGTAACAAGTGGCGTTCCGCAGGGATCAGTTTTAGGCCCATTGTTGTTTATAATATACTATATAAATGACCTTGGCGAGGGAATTACTAGTGACATAAGCAAATTTGCTGATGACACAAAGATAGGTAGGATAATCGATTCAGACGCTGATGTCTCGGAACTTCAGGAGGATTTAGACAAACTCAATTCGTGGTCAGAAAAGTGGCAGATGCAGTTCAATGTAGATAAATGTAAAGTTCTAAAGCTCAGAAATGTTCATAACCCTAGCACCTACCAGCTTAATAATTTTGAACTTAGCCGTATAGAATGCGAAAAGGATTTGGGGGTTATGGTAAGCAGCAACCTGAAACCAAGACAGCAGTGCCTAAGCTTGTGTAATAAGGCAAATAGATTGCTGGGATTTATATCAAGTGTAAGCAACAGAAGTCTAGCGGTTATACTTCAGCTTTATACGTCATTAGTAGGGCCTCACCTAGATTATGCAGCTCAGTTCTGGTCTCCATTTTACAGAATGGATATAAATTCGTTAGAAAACATTCAGCGACAAATGACAAAATTAATTCATTGCATTAGAAATCTTCCATATGAAGAGAGACTGAAGTCCCTTAAATTGCATTCACTTGTAAGACGAAGAATGAGGGGAGACATGATCGAAGTGTACAAGTGGAAGATGAGTTTTAATAAAGGGGATGTTAATAAGGTCTTGAGGATATCCCTCCAAGAGAGAACCTGAAATAATGGATTCAAATCAGACAAGTTTAGATTTAGAAAGGATATAGGAAAGTATTGGTTTGGAAATAGGGTAGTTGATGAGTGGAAGTCTTCCTAGTTGGGTTATTGAGGCTAAAGCCTTGGATAGTTTCAAATATAGATTGGATAAATTTGGTAGACAGCAACCACCCAGGGAAGTACTACCATCCTGCCAGATGACTGTGAAACAGAAACCTGTAACTGTTTTACATGATGGTAGGATTGCTGGTGCCTTTTTCTGTCTCATAAACATGCTAGATAACAGGGATATCTTGCTACTTCCACTTACAGTTTGGTCACACTTCACAGACACGCACATGCATATATATATACATACATCTAGGTTTTTTCTCCTTTTTCTAAATAGCTCTTGTTCTTCTTTATTTCTTCTATTGTCCATGGGGAGGTGGAAAAGAATCTTTCCTCCGTAAGCCATGCGTGTCGTATCAGGCGACTAAAATCCCGGGAGCAATGGGCTAGTAACCCCTTCTCCTGTAAACATTTACTAAAAAAGAGAAGAAAAACTTTATAAAACTGGAATGTTTAAATGTGCGTGGATGTAGTGCGGATGACAAGAAACAGATAATTGCTGATGTTATGAATGAAAAAGAAGTTGGATGTCCTGGCCCTAAGCGAAATATGAATGTGTAAATTCAAGGGTTATGTGGATTAAAGTAAAGGTTGGATGCGAAAAGTGGGTCATAATAAGCATGTATGCACCTGGAGAAGAGAGGAATGTAGAGGAGAGAGATTTTGGGAGATGTTAAGTGAATGTATAGGAACCTTTGAACCAAGTGAGAGAGTAATTGTGGTAGGGGACCTGAATGCTGAAGTAGAAGAAACTTTTAGAGAGGGTGTGGTAGGTAAGTTTGGGGTGCCAGGTGTAAATGATAATGGGAGCCCTTTGATTGAACTTTGTATAGAAAGGGGTTTAGTTATAGGTAATACATATTTTAAGAAAAAGAGGATAAATAAGTATACAAGATATGATGTAGGGCGAAATGACAATAGTTTGTTGGATTATGTATTGGTAGATAAAAGACTGTTGAGTAGACTTCAGGATGTACGTGTTTGTAGAGGGGCCATAGATATATCAGATCACTTTTTAGTTGTAGCTACACTGAGAGTAAAAGGTAGATGGAATACAAGGAGAACAGAAGCATCAGGGAAGAGAGAGGTGAAGGTTTATAAACTAAAAGAGGAGGCAGTTAGGGTAAGATATAAACAACTATTGGAGGATAGATGGGCTAATGAGAGCATAGGCAATGGGGTCGAAGAGGTATGGGGTAGGTTTAAAAATGTAGTGTTAGAGTGTTCAGCAGAAGTTTGTGGTTACAGGAAAGTGGGTGTGGGAGGGGAGAGGAGCGATTGGCGGAATGATGATGTAAAAAGAGTAGTAAGGGAGAAAAAGTTAGCATATGAGAAGTTTTTGCAAAGTAGAAGTGATGCAAGGAGGGAGGAGTATATGAAGAGGAAGAGAGAGGTTAAGAGAGTGGTGAAGCAATGTAAAAAAGAGAGCAAATGAGAGAGTGGGTGAGATGTTATCAACAAATTTTGTTAAAAATAAGAAAAAGTTTTGGAGTGAGATTAACAAGTTAAGGAAGCCTAGAGAACAAATGGATTTGTCAGTTAAAAATAGGAGAGGAGAGTTATTAAATGGAGAGTTAGAGGTATTGGGAAGATGGAGGGAATATTTTGAGGAGTTGTTGAATGTAGAGAGTTGAATGTAGTTGTTGAATGTAGAGAGAATGGAGCGAAACAGAATGACTTCAAGAGTGTATCAGTCTGTAGTGGAAGGAAGGCGGGGTAGGGGTCGGCCTAGGAAAGGTTGGAGAGAGGGGGTAAAGGAGGTTTTGTGTGCGAGGGGCTTGGACTTCCAGCAGGTATGCATGAGCGTGTTTGATAGGAGTGAATGGAGACAAATGGTTTTTAATACTTGACGTGCTGTTGGAGTGTGAGCAAAGTAACATTTATGAAGGGGTTCAGGGAAACCGGCAGGCCGGACTTGAGTCCTGGAGATGGGAAGTACAGTGCCTGCACTCTGAAGGAGGGGTGTTAATGTTGCAGTTTAAAAACTGTAGTGTAAAGCACCCTTCTGGCAAGACAGTGATGGAGTGAATGATGGTGAAAGTTTTTCTTTTTCGGGCCACCCTGCCTTGGTGGGAATCAGCCAGTGTGATAATAATAAAAAAAATAATAAAAATTGTTGAATGTTGATGAAGATAGGGAAGCTGTGATTTCGTGTATAGGGCAAGGAGGAATGACATCTTGTAGGAGTGAGGAAGAGCCAGTTGTGAGTGTGGGGGAAGTTCGTGAGGCAGTAGGTAAAATGAAAAGGGGTAAGGCAGCTGGGATTGATGAGATAAAGATAGAAATGTTAAAAGCAGGTGGGGATATAGTTTTGGAGTGGTTGGTGCTATTATTTAATAAATGTATGGAAGAGGGTAGGATACCTAGGGATTGGCAGAGAGCATGCATAGTTCTTTTGTATAAAGGCAAAGGGGACAAAAGAGAGTGCAAAAATTATAGGGGGATAAGTCTGTTGAGTATACCTGGTAAAGTGTATGGTAGAGTTATTATTGAAAGAATTAAGAGTAAGACGGAGAATAGGATAGCAGATGAACAAGGAGGCTTTAGGAAAGGTAGAGGGTGTGTGGACCATGTGTTTACAGTGAAACATGTAAGTGAAAAGTATTTAGATAAGGCTAAAGAGGTTTTTGTGGCATTTATGGATTTGGAAAAGGCGTATGACAGGGTGGATAGGGGGGCAATGTTGCAGATGAATGGTATAGGAAGTAGGTTACTGAAAGCAGTGAAGAGTTTTTACGAGGATAGTGAGGCTCAAGTTAGAGTATGTAGGAAAGAGGGAGATTATTTCCCAGTAAAAGTAGGCCTTAGACAAGGATGTGTGATGTCACCGTGGTTGTTCAATATATTTATAGATGGGGTTGTAAGAGAAGTAAATGCGAGGGTCTTGGCAAGAGATGTGGAGTTAAAAGATAAAGAATCACATATAAAATGGGAGTTGTCACAGTTGCTCTTTGCGGATGACACTGTGCTCTTGGGTGATTCTGAAGAGAAGTTGCAGAGGTTGGTGGATGAATTTGGTAGGCTATGTAAAAGAAGAAAATTGAAAGTGAATACAGGAAAGAGTAAGGTTATGAGGATAACAAAAAGATTAGGTGATGAAAGATTGGATATCAGATTGGAGGGAGAGAGTATGGAGGAGGTGAATGTATTCAGATATTTGGGAGCGGACGTGTCAGCGGATGGGTCTATGAAAGATGAGGTGAATCATAGAATTGATGAGGGGAAAAGGGTGAGCAGTGCACTTAGGAGTCTCTGGAGACAAAGAACTTTGTCCTTGGAAGCAAAGAGGGGAATGTATAAGAGTATAGTTTTACCAACACTCCTGTATGGGTGTGAAACATGGGTGATGAATGTTGCAGCGAGGAGAAGGCTGGAGGCAGTGGAGATGTCATGTCTGAGGGCAATGTGTGGTGTGAATACAATACAGAGAATTCGTAGTTTGGAAGTTAGGAGGAGGTGCGGGATTGCCAAAACTGTTGTCCAGAGGGCTGAGGAAGGGTTGTTGAGGTGGTTCGCACATGTAGAGAGAATGGAGCGAAACAGA
>NC_091300.1:66705-118659 GCF_038502225.1 Cherax quadricarinatus | reverse complement strand
TCATGGTGGAACAGGGCCTGATCAACTAGGCTGTTACTGCTGGTTGCAATCAATCCAACGTACGAGCCACAGCCCAGATGGTTAGGTACCGACTTTAGGTGCCTGTCCAGCACCTGCTTGAAGACAGCCAGGACTCTATTGGTAATCCCCCTTATGTATGCCGGAAGGCAGTTGAACAGTCTTGGGCCCATGACACTTATTGTGTTATCTCTTAGCGTGTTAGTGACACCCCTGCTTTTCATTGGGGGGATGTTGCATCGTCTGCCGAGTCTTTTGCTTTCGGAGAGAGTGATTTTCGTGTACAAGTTTGGTACTAGTCCCCCTAGGATTTTCCAGATGTATATAAGCATGTATCTCTCCCGCCTGCGTTCCAGGGAGTACAGGTTCAGGAACTTTAAGCGCTCCCAGTAACTGAGGTGTTTAATCTCTGTTATGCGCGCCGTGAAGGTTCTCTGTACATTTTCTAGGTCAGCAATTTCACCTGCCCTGAAAGGTGCTGATAGTGTGCAGCAATACTCCAGCCTAGATAGAACAAGCGACCTCAAGAGTGTCATGGGCTTGGCATCCCTAGTTTTGAAGGTTCTCATTATCCATCCTCTCACTTTTCTAGCAGATGCGATTGATAAAATGTTATGGTCCTTGAAGGTGAGATCCTCTGACATGATCGCTCCCAGGTCTTTGACGTTAGTTTTTCGCTCTATTGTGTGGCTGGAATTTGTTTTATACTCTGAAGTTTTAATTTCCTCATGTTTACCATATCGGAGTAATTGAAATTTCTCATCGTTGAACTTCATATTGTTTTCTTCAACCCATTGAAAGATTTGGTTGATGTCCGCCTGGAGCCTTGCAGTGTCTGCAATGGAAGACACTGTCATGCAGATTCGGGTGTCATCTGCAAAGGAAGACACGGTGCTGTGGCTTACACCCTTGTCTATGTCAGAAATGAGGATGAGGAACAAGATGGGAGCTAGTACTGTGCCTTGCGGAACAGAGCTTTTCATCGAAGCTGCCTCAGACTTGACTCTGTTTACTACAACTCTTTGTGTTCTATTTGTGAGGAAGTTATAGATCCACCTACCAACTTTTCCTGTTATTCCTTTAGCACGCATTTTGTGCGCTATTACGCCATGGTCACACTTGTCAAAGGCTTTTGCAAAGTCTGTGTATATTACATCTGCATTCTTTTTGTCTTCTAGTGCATTTAGGACCTTGTCGTAGTGATCCAATAGTTGAGACAGACAGGAGCGACCTGTTCTAAACCCATGTTGCCCTGGGTTGTGTAACTGATGGGTTTCTAGATGGGTGGTGATCTTCCTTCTTAGGACCCTTTCAAAGATTTTTATGATATGGGATGTTAGTGCTATTGGTCTGTAGTTCTTTGCTGTTGCTTTACTGCCCCCTTTGTGGAGTGGGGCTATGTCTGTTGTTTTTAGTAACTGTGGGACGACCCCCGTGTCCATGCTCCCTCTCCATAGGATGGAAAAGGCTCGTGATAGGGGCTTCTTGCAGTTCTTGATGAACACGGAGTTCCACGAGTCTGGCCCTGGGGCAGAGTGCATGGGCATGTCATTTATCGCCTGTTCGAAGTCATTTGGTGTCAGGATAACATCAGATAGGCTTGTGTTTACCAAATTCTGTGGCTCATAAAAAATTCATTGAGATCTTCGACTCTCAGTCTGGTTAGTGGCTTGCTAAAAACTGAGTCATATTGGGACTTGAGTAGCTCACTCATTTCCTTGCTGTCATCTGTGTTGGACCCATCTTGTTTAAGTAGGGGCCCAATATTGGATGTTGTTCTCGACTTTGATTTGGCATAAGAAAAGAAATACTTTGGGTTTCTTTCGATTTCATTTATGGCATATAGTTCATCCCGCGATTCCTGACTCCTATAAGATTCCTTTAGCTTAAGTTCGATGCTTGCTATTTCTCTGACCAGTGTCTCTTTACGCATTGCAGATATATTGGCCTCTTTTAGCTGCTCTGTTATTCTTTTCCATCGCCTGTAAAGGGAGCGCTTGTCTCTTTCTATTTTACATCTACTCCTCCTTTTTCTTAAAGGAATATAAATTGAGCATACATCGAGTGCCACAGAGTTAATCTGTTCTAGGCATAAGTTCGGGTCTGTGTTGCTTAGTCTATCTTCCCAGCTTATATCATTTAGGACTTGGTTTACTTGGTCCCACTTTATGTTCTTGTTATTGAAGCTGAATTTGGTGAAGGCTCCCTCTTGACTGATCCCATTTTATTGGTCTGGGGCTCCGCGCATACATGTCTGAACCTCGATTATGTTATGATCTGAGTATATTGTTTTTGATATGGTGACATTACGTATCAGATCATCATTAGTAGTGAAGATGAGGTCCAGTGTATTCTCCAATCTAGTAGGCTCTATTATTTGCTGGTTTAAGTTGAATTTTGTGCAGAGATTTAAAAGTTGGTGTGTGCGTGAGTTCTCGTCGAGCTGCCTCCTGCTGTTATCACTGTAACAACATTATTTGCTATAGTCCTCCATTTTAGGTGCCTTAAGTTGAAATCCCCCAGGAGCAAGATGTTGGGGGCAGGAGCTGGAAGGTTTTCCAGACAGTGGTCAATTCTCAACAGCTGTTCCTGGAATTGTTGGGACGATGTATCCGGAGGCTTGTAGACTATCACAATGACTAGATTTTGGTTCTCGATCTTACCGCTAAAACTTCAACTACATCACTTGAGGCATTTAGCAGTTCTGTGCAAATAAGTGACTCTGCGATATACAGTTTGAAAGCAACTGAAGACATAGGAGGGGAAGTTCATGCTAGGCCGTCCATATAGATAGAGAATGAAGAGCCATACGTGAAAGCACGTAGGGAAGAAGAGAAACAAAAAAGGAAAGGGTTAAGTAGGTTGTTGGGATTTTCCGCGAACTGCCTCCTAACTTGCAGCTAAACTAGCTAAAATTGTTGACAAAAATATTCCGAGATAACAACTCGGACACGCCAGTGGCTCATACAAGAGAAATCCACAAGGTTTTTTATTTGCTGTTTCCTAATAGTACACGGCAATTCTACTTACTTTAAATAGAGCTTCATTTACTCGATACCTCAGAAGTTGACGGGCTACGATGTTACCTTCCGCCATTAATCTCCCGGCAGGACAACCACATTCCACGTTTCAATAGTAAAACTGGCCAGTAATGCTGAATAAAACGTAGACCCGGTCCGCTGGGGCTTGAAAGGATATTAACAGTTATCCTTAGGGTTTGAGGAAGCTTCGTTGGCAAAAAGTTCCTCTTCCTTAGTAAGAATTGCCGGTGTCCTGGCTTCAATCCATTCTTCTCGACATGTGTATTCTAACTGACTAACCAGCCTCTCTCCTGATCTCAGATTGAATTTTTGAAACTGGCAACTATCTATACTACTATTTTTAACCTATTTCTAACTAGTTTAGGTCCTATAGCGATGTTATTTTCTCTTAAGATAATTGTATACTCTGTGTAACTACTTAAATCTGTAAAATGTCAAATATTATATACAAGTGTTTATGTAAGCGGATATTAAGGGTGGTTATGCTTACACTATGAACGTTTCGTGGAACAAGTTTCCACATAGGTATAGGAAGAGACACGTGGGAAGGAATGGGTAAATAAATAAATAGGATAGGAAAGATGGGTAGGTAGATAAGTTGCTGGCAAGGGTATAGAATATAAAAAAAAGTATGAGGGAGAGAATAGAAAATGAGAAAATAAAGGAATTATAATTTAAAAGAAAGGAGAAAATACCGTGCCACGATTACAAGTGCAAAGAAAATGATAGGATGGATAATGAGAACGTTCAAAACGAGAGATGCCAAGCCAATGATGATCCTTTTCAAATCACTTGTTCTCTCTAGGCTGGAATACTGCTGTACACTGACATCTCCATTCAAAGCAGGTGAAATTGCAGATCTTGAGACCTACAGAAATCCTTTACTGCACGTATAAGTTCTGTCAAGCACCTTAACTACTGGGAACGCTTGGAAGCACTTGACTTGTACTCGTTGGAATGCAGGAGAGAGAGATACACCATAATCTACACTTGGAAAATCCTGGAAGGAATGGTCCCTAATCTGCACACAGAAATCACTCCCTACGAAAGTAAAAGACTGGGCAGGCGATGCAAAATACCCCCAATTAGAAGTAGGGGTGCCATTGGTTCACTAAGAGAAAACACCATAAGTGTCCGGGGCCCAAGACTGTTCAACAGCCTCCCATCAAGCATTAGGTGAATTACCAATAAACCCCTGGCTGCCTTCAAGAGAGAGCTGGACAGATACCTTAAGTCAGTGCCGGATCAGACGGGCTGTGGCTCGTACGTTGGACTGTATGCGGCCAGCAGTAACAGCCTGGTTGATCAGGCCCTGATCCACCGGGAGGCCTGGTCATGGACCAGGCCGCGGGGGGCGTTGAACCCCGGAATAACCTCCAGGTAACTGTTATATCTTCGAAATTGGTCATCCTGTGTTATTTAACTATTGTAAGAGAATATGTTCATCACTTAATATTATAGCGCGAAAGTCCCCATTTATAGCTAAAATAGAGACTTTCGGCGTTATATTATTATCTGTTAATATATGAAAAATACCATGGTATTATCACTATTATCACTATTATCACTATTTTGTTATTATCACTATTTTGTTATTATCACTATTTTGTTATTATTATCACTATTATTTTACTATTATTGTTACCTGGAGTTTACCTGGAGAGAGTTCCGGGGATCAACCCCCCCGCTGATCGTATATTGGCTCTTACAGTGTACAGTTTGAATGGTTTTGAGAACTGGACTCTAGAGCTGACTCACTTTGTTCCTCATTACTCTGAAAGATTCTTTTGATATTTATATTCTTGGTCAGTTCAGTAATCCATAGAGATACTTTAAGGCCAGATTCAAAGGTCTTGTTAAATCTTGTACCTTTTGTATTTTGAGTTTACAGTCTTGTTAAGACAAAGACGTAAATGTTATTGAAGACTGAATTACAGGAAGAATAATTAAACTTCCTTATTAATGTGACATTTCCATGATTTTGAACTAAATGTATATGGTAAATTTATTGTACAAAGTATTAAGTTACATTAACTACAAAGAGAAGATAAAGTATTGTATTTAAATACTTTAATAAATTTGAATATTATTCTATGGAGTTTCCCAGTTGAAATCATTTCCCCTAGACTCTAAAACTTTAAATAACTCGGATTCAAAAATCTTGTTGCATTAAGAAATGAATGGTAACAGGCCACATTCTGAAGTTCTTTAAAAAATTTCTTATTTGCAACAAATGGGGTACCCGTCCGGGATCTCTGTTGTTCTAAGACATTGATCAAAAGAACAATATTAAAGTTATATACTGGGAATTTATCTTCAGTTAATTTCAAAATATTGATCATGGAAGATCACATTAAAGAGTTATTTGAAGATTTAACATTGTCAAAGCTGGATTCCTTGAAACTTCAAACGTGCTGGCAGATAGCCCGTAAATTGGGAGTACCATACGATACATATTACACAGCCAATACCGTAAGGGCAATAATTAGAAACAAATTGTTTCCAGGGGCCTCTAACCATCATGTAGCAGGAGATTCTGACTCTGAAAGTTTAGTTTCTCAAGTAAGCTACCAGTCGAGAATCGAAGTATTAGAAGAACAATTTCAAAGAGTTGATCTTGAAATTGAATCAGATAGATTAGGCCCCGCTTTGGCCTCTAGTAAAGTAGATGAAGTATTGCAGGGTGCAGCCGCTGTTCGGCATTCGCCCGTTACTGAAGGAATTCCTATTAATGGTCAGCCTGGCCCTCACCAAGGTGCACGTCCAAAGGAATATCCACATACCGCCAGTTCATTTCCCTCATTTTCGATACCATCGGGGCATATTTCTCAAAGTCAGTTTGAGAAATTAGAGAGACTATTTATTTTACAGACTGCTCAAATTGAGGCTCAGCGTAAATTAAATGAAGAAGACTTTCAAAGGGAAACGCTCCGCTATATAAGACAACAACAACAAGGAAATGTGAGTGAAAGATGTACTGATTCCTCAAATGATTCTTTCAATATACAAAAAGCCGCATCTATGGTTCCAAGATTTAATGACGGAGATTTAGATACTTATTTTGAAGACTTTGAGAATCAAGCACGTGCTATGCGCTGGCCCCGACAACACTGGGCAACCTTATTACATACTTCGTTGTCTGGTAAAGCTCAAAGTTGTACGGCTACGTTACCTTTTGAGAAATATGTGGATTATGATTCCGTTAAGAAGGCTATCCTAAAGGCTTATGATCTCCTCCCAGTAAGTTATCAAAAAACTTTTAGAGCATTAAAACGCCAGCCAACTCAGTCGTATGTAGATTTTGCTCGTGAAAAGAAAATCACTTTTGAGAGATGGTGTAGAGCTTCTAACTGTAAATCTATGGAAAGTCTTTCCCAATTGATCCTGCATGAGGATTTCTATAATAATTTACCAGAAGACTTGCATAGGTATTTGATTAGTTGCCCCATAGTAAATGTACTAGAAACAGCCTCGCTCGCCGATAATTATGAAATATCTCAACAATTGATTGGCGAAACAAAAAGTAAGGAAACAGTGACTAAATATGCCCCTAAGAAAGGACGATCCAATCTTACAGAGATGCGTCGCATACAGAATCCTTACCCGACCTCCTATGATGCCTCCACACCCATTAATAATAAATTTAGATCTAACTCTAGGAAAAGTTCAAAACCACTAAGGCATAACAGTGAGTTGAACTGCACTTATTGTAATAAGAAAGGGCATTTAAGGAAACACTGTTATTGGCTAGAGAGGGATACCAGGAACGAGCGACTTCGTTTCCCAACTCAGGTAATATGTTCATCGACAGCTCAAAAGAAACTGAACCCTAGTACCGAACAAGGTTCACAAGAACGAATCAGTAGTCATTCTAGATGACTCAATACTAGAGCTGTTTCAAAAAAAGATATTCACTCAGCTGTGAGTCCCTACTTTGCTAAAGTGAAAGTTGGAATAGACGAGACTCAATTAGTTGAAATTAATTCCTTCCGTGATACTGGAAGTTATTTAACATTGTTGAAGCAGGACATACTTCCCGTAAGTGATATGACTCGCACAAAGCTAGATGTCTTATTAGAAGCCTATGGAGGCGCCATTATAAGAGTGCCTCTTCACAGGATATACATCCAAACACCAACCTATACTGGCTTTGTGTCGGTAGGTATATCCAGTGAAACTTTTCCTATTCAGGGCGTTGACTTACTCATAGGCAATGATCTAGACTATCCGGGTATAAGCCGAGAGCCTCTAGTTATTGATAATTCTACTGACATTAACTATGCCATAGAAGCTCGAAAAGAGGCTCCTACCTTATTTCCTCTCAATGTTATAACTAGCCTAATAAAAATATTAATGATGCTATTATACACATGCTAGAACATATATACACTGCAATAGAGAAAAAAGAAGTCCCACTGGGGATCTTCATTGACTTACGTAAAGCTTTTGATACAGTTGACCATGACTTGCTCCACGTAAAATTGTCACACTATGGTATTAGAGGGCACTCCCTCAACTACCTCAAGTCATACCTCAGCAACAGAAGCCAATATGTGTACGCAAATGGAGCAAGCTCTTCCGCTCAACCAATTACAGTTGGTGTCTCACAGGGAAGTGTCCTTGGCCCTCTTCTCTTTCTCCTATACATAAATGACCTACCAAATGCTTCGCAATTACTCAAACCCACACTTTTTGCAGATGACACCACATACGTCTTCTCTCACCCGAGCCCAGTCACGCTAGCCAATACTGTAAACACCGAATTACAGAAAATATCTACCTGGATGAGGACTAACAAACTTACACTAAACATTGACAAAACCTACTTCATTCAGTTTGGTAACAGAGCTACAGATGTACCTCTTAACATAACGATAAACAGATCACCTATCACAAAGCTAACAGAGGGAAAATTCTTAGGAATCCACCTTGATAATAGACTCAAATTTCATACACATATACAACAAATTTCTAAGAAAATTTCCAAGACTGTAGGCATACTATCGAAGATACGGTACTATGTTCCACAGTCAGCCCTCCTGGCCCTTTATCACTCTCTTATTTACCCCTATCTCACCTATGGAATTTGTGCATGGGGCTCAAGAACAATTATCCATCTCAGACCACTAATTACCCAACAAAAGGCTGCAGTTAGAATGATAACAAATTCTCACTACAGGCAGCACACTCCACCAATATTCAAAACACTCAACCTAATCACCATACAAAACATCCATACTTATTACTGTACCTATTACATACATAGAACACTTAACTCTGATATTAACCCTCCCCTCAAACATCTCCTTGCCAACCTCAACAGAACACATGACCATAACACAAGGCACAGATCACTCTTTGATGTTCCTCGTGTCCATCTCACGCTATGCAAAAACTCAATGCACATAAAAGGCCCTAAAATCTGGAATTCATTACCTGTAAATATAAAAGAAACACTACCTGTTTATAAATTCAAGTCTCTTCTCAAAGATCACTTACTCACTCAAAACCAAATAAATACTGAATAACTGAACCTTATAAATTGTATATCCTATATGTTACTCACAATTATATCACACAAATGTTAAACCTAGGACCCAATCTAACTTTGTTATTTTTTTAAATACACTACCTAACAGAATACTCCATTCGACTGAATGTACAGCAATGCATGCAACCATATGACCTGTCTTTGTAATACTCATTTGTGCTTTATAGTTATCTGTTTACAATAATGTTTATCACTGATTTCAGCATCGCATAGTTAATCTTAAGTTAATTTTAAGCCAGCCCGTAATGCTATGCATATAAGTGGCTTTGGCATGCTGCTCTTACCTGTATTTTTTTGTACCTCTGTATGTATGCTAAAATTACTAAATAAATAAATAAATAAAGAGCAATGTCTAGAGCGCCTCAAAATCCTTTGTCAACTGAAGTCCTAAGTGAAGGCGAAGATTTAGGTCTCGATCTATTGTTCAGCCGATCCTTACAGCCCGGATCTTCAAATCTGAAATATTCTATGATCGGCCCTTTTCAAGATTGTGATATTAAAATGCTATCGAAAGAAGATTTAATAAGGGATCAGTTCCTTGATCCATCCCTAGAGAAATTACGAGAGATAGCTATTACAGAAGACGATGCCCAAGACCTGGACACTTGTTACTATCTTGCTAATGGTATATTAATGAGAAAGGAAAAGTCACTTTTGTCTTCCGACGATCATCTGTCTACCAGCAAACATCTAGTAGTGCTACCTAGCACCTTTAGAGAACTGGCTATTAGTTTCGCCCACCATAGTCCCATGGGAGGACATTTGGGAGTAAAGAAAATGCTGGAAAAATAGCCAAACATTTTCATTGGCCCAGAATGAAGGAGACTGTGGAAAGCTATCTAAAAGGTTGTCAAGTCTGCCAAGTGACCGGCAAACCTTCGCACACATCTCCACCAGTTCCCCTCATTCCGATTCCCGTCAGTGGTGAGCCTTTCTCACACCTGATAATAGATTGTGTTGGTCCGTTACCCAAGACTAAACAAGGGAATCAATATCTGTTTACAATTATGGATGTTGTTACTCGATATCCAGAGGCTATCCCTTTGAGAAAAATTAATTCTCGCATCATTGTTCGAGCTTTGCAAAAAATTTTCTTACAGGTGGGGATTCCCCGAATAATTCAATCCGATCAAGGTTCAAATTTTACCTCTAAGATGTTTCGCGATGCCTTATCTCGCCTCGGAATTAAGTCCATATTTTCTGTTGCTTATCACCCTCAGTTGCAAGGAGCCCTCGAACGATTTCATCAAACATTAAAATCAATGATGAGAGCGTACTGCGAGCAGTTTTCCAGAGATTGGGACGAAGGAATACCATTCCTCTTGTTCGCCTTAAGGGAAAGCGAACAAGAAAGCACTGGGTTTAGTCCATTTGAATTAATTTTCGGACACCAAGTACGCGGCCCCCTCACCGTACTAAAAGATTCATGGACCGGAAAATCAGAACCCTCGTTTAAAACAACTCCAACTCTAATGCAAAAGCGTTTGTCACAACTGAGGGAATTAGCCTCAAAAAACTTAGCTAAAGCCCAATCTGTAACTTGCTCAGCCATCAAAACTTTGAGGCCCAGTCCCTGGACCCATTATGTACCTCTGTAATCTTTTGACTACCGCCCACAGGATGGGTATGGGGTGCATAATAAACATATTAAACTAACTAACTAAGGCCCAATCCAAGATGAAGCATTGTTATGACAAACACACACTCCCTCGTTTCTTCAAACCAGGTGACAGTGTGATGGCACAGAAATTCTTACCTGGACACGCTCTGCAACCTAGATACGAAGGTCCTTTGGAAGTGATTGAGCGGCTGAATGAGGTAAATTATGTACTACAAACTCCAGGAAAGAGAAAAGCAAAACGTACTTATCACATAAACCAACTTAAGGCTTACCACCCTAGTATCGTACCAGTTACGACAGTTCTTCCTTTAGCTGAAACTGAAAATGTAAGTCTGCCCAGCATCTCTAAAGCGATAGAAGTACGTTTAAAAAATTCAGACATTGCAATCTCTTGATACCTTTCTTATGGACCTTGATTTGAAGAAAGCCAAAGATATCAAAGACTTGATATTACGTTGTACATTGGGAATTCACGACATAGATGTACGAGGAGCAAAGCCTTGTAAACAGTCACCTTATAGGGCAAGTCCACTCAAACAAGAAACATTAAACAAAGAAGTAGAATTTTTGTTGTCCCATGGACTCATAGAATGGAGTAAAAGTCTGTGGGCCTCGCCCTGTATATTAGTTCCCAAGCTGGATGGAACTTCTAGAATGTGCACTGATTATCGTAAGGTTAATGCTCTCACGGTACCAGATGGTTTCCCACTACCCCGTATTGATGATCTAATAGACAGAGTATCAGGAGCCGCCTATGTCACCCGCCTGGATTTATTAAGGGGCTATTACCAAGTGCCGCTTACCCAGCAAGCCCAAGAAATATCCGCATTTACTATACATGGAGGATTATTCAATTATCGTGTTATGCCCTTTGGGTTGTGTAACGCGGCCTCTACCTTTCAGCGCCTGATGAACCTGCTGACCAATGATTTAGAAGGAGTGGATGCATATCTAGATGATCTTGTTATATATAGCAATGAGTGGGAGCAACATTTAATTCGCCTGGAAACCTTATTTAAGAAGTTAGAAAAGTACAACTTCACCATAAATTTAGCCAAGTGTCAGTTTGGACAAGCCAAGATTAAATACCTCGGTTTTTGTATAGGTCAGGGTGAGGTACGTCCTGTTGATGTAAAAGTTAGGGCCATTGCCGAGTTTCCTATCCCTCAAGATAGAAAGTCTATACAGAGGTTCCTTGGAATGACTGGTTATTATCGACGTTTCTGTCCTAATTTTTCTCAGGTTGCATCTCCTCTTACTGAGTTAACCAGTAGTAAGATGAAGTTTTGCTGGACGAAAGATTGTGAGATAGCTTTTAATCGGTTGAAGCGGTTGCTTTCTTTGTCACCCATATTGAAAAGTCCTGACTTTAATCAACCCTTCTATTTACACATCGATGCCAGCGGTTATGCTGTGGGGGCGGTGTTACTTCAGAAATCCCCCTCTACTGATATTTTGCATCCTATATCTTATTTTTCTTCAAAGTTGAAACGTCACCAAAAGAATTACACCACTGTAGAGAAAGAAGCTCTTGCCCTAGTAATATCTTTGGAACATTTTGACATTTATCTGGGAACCTCCTCCCATAAAATTATGGTATTTTCTGATCACAACAGTTTAATTTATATTAATTCTATGAAATCAAAGAACACCCGAATCCTCAGGTGGGCTCTGAGGATCCAACCTTATCTGATTAGTATTCAACACTTAAGTGGATCCCTTAACATAATTGCTGATGCCCTTTCTCGCCCCTGAAAAAAAAAATGTATACCTTAAAATGTAAAGTTAAGAAATGAGTACTCTTAGAGCCTAATTCATATATATATTATATATTTTTGTTAATGATTTTCTTTTATATTGACAGTATGACTATGAAAGCCGTTTCGTTGATGGGACGAAGTATTAAGTCCACATGGATGACCCTGACAGTCTCGAATTATGATGGAAGCCACTCCAGATAGTTCTTCCGGCCATTGTTCCAAAAGCTCATCCTCTGGCAAATAACCATGCTGATCGAGTTATTTCTTCTCCATTCTTCCGTCATACTACATGCCTTATTTACCAAGAGGACGCTTAATATAAAGGAGATATTACAAAGGACGCTTACAAACTCCCTACTGCGACCTCCTATTGTCGTACGGGGGGGGGGGGGTATTATATCTTTGAAATTGGTCATCCTGTGTTATTTAACTATTGTAAGAGAATATGTTCATCACTTAATATTATAGCGCGAAAGTCCCCATTTATAGCTAAAATATATTATTATCTGTTAATATATGAAAAATACCATGGTATTATCACTATTATCACTATTTTGTTATTATCACTATTTTGTTATTATCACTATTATTTTACTATTATTGTTAGGTAGGATTTCTTGTGTATATAGAGTAGAGTTTAAGTCTCGGAACCATCCGGTGAATTGTTCAATTGTTTATGTCCGGCTGACTGACGTTGGGTCAGGTGATCCAACCTGATGATGCGTCAACAGACTGGCAAGTAGTCAGTCTGCTCCCTGCTCTAGCCCTGACAACTGATCGTATATTGGCTCTTACGGTGTACAGTTTGAATGGTTTTGAGAATTGGACTCTAGAGCTGACTCACTTTGTTCCTCATTACTCTGAAAGATTCTTTTGATATTTATATTCTTGGTCAGTTCAGTAATCCATAGAGATACTTTACGGCCAGATTCAAAGGTCTTGTTAAATCTTGTACCTTTTGTATTTTGAGTTTACAGTCTTGTTAAGACAAAGACGTAAATGTTATTGAAGACTGAATTACAGGAAGAATAATTAAACTTCCTTATTAATGTGACATTTCCATGATTTTGAACTAAATGTATATGGTAAATTTATTGTACAAAGTATTAAGTTACATTAACTACAAAGAGAAGATAAAGTATTGTATTTAAATACTTTAATAAACTTTAATATTATTCTACCTGGAGTTTACCTGGAGAGAGTTTCGGGGGTCAACGCCCCCGCGGCCCGGTCTGTGACCAGGCCTCCTGGTGGATCAGCGCCTGATCAACCAGGCTGTTGCTGCTGGCTGCACGCAAACCAACGTACGAGCCACAGCCCGGCTGATCAGGAACTGACTTTAGGTGCTTGTCCAGTGCCAGCTTGAAGACTGCCAGGGGTCTGTTGGTAATCCCCCTTATGTGTGCTGGGAGGCAGTTGAACAGTCTCGGGCCCCTGACACTTATTGTATGGTCTCTTAACGTGCTAGTGACACCCCTGCTTTTCATTGGGGGGATGGTGCATCGTCTGCCAAGTCTTTTGCTTTCGTAGTGAGTGATTCTCGTGTGCAAGTTCGGTACTAGTCCCTCTAGGATTTTCCAGGTGTATATAATCATGTATCTCTCCCTCCTGCGTTCCAGGGAATACAGGTTTAGAAACCTCAAGCGCTCCCAGTAATTGAGGTGTTTTATCTCCATTATGCGCGCCGTGAAAGTTCTCTGTACATTTTCTAGGTCGGCAATTTCACCTGCCTTGAAAGGTGCTGTTAGAGTGCAGCAATATTCCAGCCTAGATAGAACAAGTGACCTGAAGAGTGTCATCATGGGCTTGGCCTCCCTAGTTTTGAAGGTTCTCATTATCCATCCTGTCATTTTTCTAGCAGATGCGATTGATACAATGTTATGGTCCTTGAAGGTGAGATCCTCCGACATAATCACTCCCAGGTCTTTGACGTTGGTGTTTCGCTCTATTTTGTGGCCAGAATTTGTTTTGTACTCTGATGAAGATTTAATTTCCTCATGTTTACCATATCTGAGTAATTGAAATTTCTCATCGTTGAACTTCATATTGTTTTCTGCCGCCCACTGAAAGATTTGGTTGATGTCCGCCTGGAGCCTTGCAGTGTCTGCAATGGAAGACACTGTCATGCAGATTCGGGTGTCATCTGCAAAGGAAGACACGGTGCTGTGGCTGACATCCTTGTCTATGTCGGATATGAGGATGAGGAACAAGATGGGAGCTAGTACTGTGCCTTGTGGAACAGAGCTTTTCACCGTAGCTGCCTCGGACTTTACTCTGTTGACGACTACTCTCTGTGTTCTGTTAGTGAGGAAATTATAGATCCATCGACCGACTTTTCCTGTTATTCCTTTAGTGCGCATTTTGTGCGCTATTACGCCATGGTCACACTTGTCGAAGGCTTTTGCAAAGTCTGTATATATTACATCTGCATTCTTTTTGTCTTCTAGTGCATTTAGGACCTTGTCGTAGTGATCCAGTAGTTGAGACAGACAGGAGCGACCTGTTCTAAACCCATGTTGCCCTGGGTTGTGTAACTGATGGGTTTCTAGATGGGTGGTGATCTTGCTTCTTAGGACTCTTTCAAAGATTTTTATGATATGGGATGTTAGTGCTATTGGTCTGTAGTTCTTTGCTATTGCCTTACTGCCCCCTTTGTGGAGTGGGGCTATGTCTGTTGTTTTTAGTAACTGAGGGACGACCCCCGTGTCCATGCTCCCTCTCCATAGGATGGAAAAGGCTCGTGATAGGGGCTTCTTGCAGTTCTTGATGAACACAGAGTTCCATGAGTCTGGCCCTGGGGCAGAGTGCATGGGCATGTCATTTATCGCCTGTTCGAAGTCATTTGGCGTCAGGATAACATCGGATAGGCTTGTGTTAATCAAATTTTGTGGCTCTCTCATAAAAAATTCATTTTGATCTTCGACTCTCAGTCTGGTTAGCGGCTTGCTAAAAACTGAGTCATATTGGGACTTGAGTAGCTCACTCATTTCCTTGCTGTCATCTGTGTAGGACCCATCTTGTTTAAGTAGGGGCCCAATACTGGTCGTTGTTCTCGATTTTGATTTGGCATAGGAGAAGAAATACTTTGGGTTTCTTTCTTGCGCGGAGCCCCAGACCGACATAATGAGATTAGTCACGAGGGAGCATTCACCAAATTCAACTTCAATAACAAAAACATAAAGTGGGACCAAGTAAACCAAGTCCTAACCGATATAAGCTGGGAAGATATACTAAGCAGCACAGACCCCAACTTATGCCTAGAACAGATTAACTCGGTGGCACTCGATGTATGCACAAGGCTTATTCCTCTAAGAAAAAGGAGGAGTAGATGTAAAACAGAAAGAGACAGGCGCTCCCTTTACAGGCGACGGAAAAGAATAACAGAGCGGCTAAAAGAGGTCAATATATCTGAAATGCGTAGGGAGACACTGGTCAGAGAAATAGCAAGCATCGAACTTAAGCTAAAAGAATCCTTTAGGAGTCAGGAATCGCGGGAAGAACTAAAAGCCATAAATGAAATCGAAAGAAACCCAAAGTATTTCTTCTCCTATGCCAAATCAAAATCGAGAACAACGTCCAGTATTGGGCCCCTACTTCAACAAGATGGGTCCTACACGGATGACAGCAAGGAAATGAGTGAACTACTCAAGTCCCAATATGACTCAGTTTTTAGCAAGCCGCTAACCAGACTGAGAGTCGAAGATCAAAATGAATTTTTTATGAGAGAGCCACAAAATTTGATGAACACAAGCCTATCCGATGTTATCCTGACGCCAAATGACTTCGAACAGGCGATAAATGACATGCCCATGCACTCTGCCCCAGGGCCAGACTCATGGAACTCTGTGTTCATCAAGAACTGCAAGAAGCCCCTATCACGAGCCTTTTCCATCCTATGGAGAGGGAGCATGGACACGGGGGTCGTCCCACAGTTACTAAAAACAACAGACATAGCCCCACTCCACAAAGGGGGCAGTAAAGCAACAGCAAAGAACTACAGACCAATAGCACTAACATCCCATATCAAAGAAATCTTTGAAAGGGTCCTAAGAAGCAAGATCACCACCCATCTAGAAACCCATCAGTTACACAACCCAGGGCAACATGGGTTTAGAACAGGTCGCTCTTGTCTGTCTCAACTATTGGATCACTACGACAAGGTCCTAAATGCACTAGAAGACAAAAAGAATGCAGATGTAATATATACAGACTTTGCAAAAGCCTTCGACAAGTGTGACCATGGCGTAATAGCGCACAAAATGCGTGCTAAAGGAATAACAGGAAAAGTCGGTCGATGGATCTATAATTTCCTCACTAACAGAACACAGAGAGTAGTCGTCAACAGAGTAAAGTCCGAGGCAGCTACGGTGAAAAGCTCTGTTCCACAAGGCACAGTACTCGCTCCCATCTTGTTCCTCATCCTCATATCCGACATAGACAAGGATGTCAGCCACAGCACCGTGTCTTCCTTTGCAGATGACACCCGAATCTGCATGACAGTGTCTTCCATTGCAGACACTGCAAAGCTCCAGGCGGACATCAACCAAATCTTTCAGTGGGCTGCAGAAAACAATATGAAGTTCAACGATGAGAAATTTCAATTACTCAGATATGGTAAACATGAGGAAATTAAATCTTCATCAGAGTACAAAACAAATTCTGGCCACAAAATAGAGCGAAACACCAACGTCAAAGACCTGGGAGTGATCATGTCGGAGGATCTCACTTTCAAGGACCATAACATTGTATCAATCGCATCTGCTAGAAAAATGACAGGATGGATAATGAGAACCTTCAAAACTAGGGAGGCCAAGCCCATGATGACACTCTTCAGGTCACTTGTTCTATCTAGGCTGGAATATTGCTGCACACTAACAGCACCTTTCAAGGCAGGTGAAATTGCCGACCTAGAAAATGTACAGAGAACTTTCACGGCGCGCATAACGGAGATAAAACACCTCAATTATTGGGAGCACTTGAGGTTCCTAAACCTGTATTCCCTGGAACGCAGGAGGGAGAGATACATGATTATATACACCTGGAAAATCCTAGAGGGACTAGTACCGAACTTGCACACGAGAATCACTCACTACGAAAGCAAAAGACTTGGCAGACGATGCACCATCCCCCCAATGAAAAGCAGGGGTGTCACTAGCACGTTAAGAGACCATACAATAAGTGTCAGGGGCCCGAGACTGTTCAACTGCCTCCCAGCACACATAAGGGGGATTACCAACAGACCCCTGGCAGTCTTCAAGCTGGCACTTGACAAGCACCTAAAGTCAGTTCCTGATCAGCCGGGCTGTGGCTCGTACGTTGGTTTGCGTGCAGCCAGCAGCAACAGCCTGGTTGATCAGGCGCTGATCCACCAGGAGGCCTGGTCACAGACCGGGCCGCGGGGGCGTTGACCCCCGAAACTCTCTCCAGGTAAACTCCAGGTAATGGCTTTTAGTTCTTCCCGCGATTCCTGACTCCTAAAGGATTCTTTTAGCTTAAGTTCGATGCTTGCTATTTCTCTGACCAGTGTCTCCCTGCGCATTTCAGATATATTGACCTCTTTTAGCCGCTCTGTTATTCTTTTCCGTCGCCTGTAAAGGGAGCGCCTGTCTCTTTCTATTTTACATCTACTCCTCCTTTTTCTTAGAGGAATAAGCCTTGTGCATACATCGAGTGCCACCGAGTTAATCTGTTCTAGGCATAAGTTTGGGTCTGTGTTGCTTAGTATATCTTCCCAACTTATATCGGTTAGGACTTGGTTTACTTGGTCCCACTTTATGTTTTTGTTATTGAAGTTGAATTTGGTGAATGCTCCCTCGTGACTAGTCTCATTTTGTCGGTCTGGGGCTCCACGCATACATGTCTGAACCTCAATTATGTTGTGATCTGAGTATATTGTTTTTGATATTGTGACATTTCTTATCAGATCATCATTGTTAGTGAAGATGAGGTCTAGTGTATTCTCCAGTCTAGTAGGCTCTATTATTTGCTGGTTTAAATTGAATTTTGTGCAGAGATTTAAAAGCTCGTGTGAGTGTGAGTTTTCATCAGAGCTGCCTCCTGGTGTTATTACTGCAACAATATTATTTGCTATATTCCTCCATTTTAGGTGCCTTAAGTTGAAATCCCCCAGGAGCAAGATGTTGGGTGCAGGAGCTGGAAGATTTTCCAGACAGTGGTCAATTTTTAACAGCTGTTCCTGGAATTGCTGGGATGTTGCATCCGGAGGCTTGTAGACTACCACAATGACTAGGTTTTGGTTCTCGACCTTTACTGCTAAAACTTCCACTACGTCATTTGAGGCATTAAGCAGTTCTGTGCAAACAAGTGACTCTGCAATGTACAGGCCAACCCCCCCCCCCCTTTTGCCTGTTCACTCTGTCACATCTGTATAGGTTGTAACCTGGGATCCATATTTCGTTGTCCAAGTGATCCTTTATGTGGGTCTCAGTGAAAGCCGCGAACATTGCCTTTGCCTCTGCAAGCAGTCCACGGATGAAAGGTATTTTGTTGTTTGTTGCTGGCTTTAGACCCTGTATATTTGCAAAGAAGAATGTTATCGGACTGGTGGTATTGTTCGTACTTGGGGGGGGGGGGTCCGGTATTAGTATCTGTATCTGTTGGTTTGGAGTGGAGGCCATCGACTGTGGTTCCACTCCAGGAATGACTGGATTTGGTGTACGATTTCTGCCATTTCCTGCCAGTTTTTTTTCCTTCCTGGCACTAAAAAACCTCTCCCTCTTGAGTGGCTGTGGCTACCCAGGTTTTCCCATGGCCTGGATGTTTTGTATCTTTTTGTCCCCTTTAGATGGTATGCCTGGCAATTTAAGTTATAGCACAGTCTTTCCTGTACTGAAGAGGTACACATTTCAGGGTGAAAAAGCTTACAGGAAGGGAGTTTGCATTTTCCTGTTGTCATATGGGCATGGCATTTTCTAGGGTGGTCATAGTTGCATGTCCCATCTGTTTTTCCAGATTTCCCATGCCAGCAGATACCAAGTGCATAGTATGTGCACAGGCTTGGTTTCCGCTTGCCTTGGGTTTCTGTGACTGTATTCCCTGTTGGTGCATGTTTCCCTGTCTTACTTCTATCCTCCCTAGCACCAACAATGGAGCTCCCACCAGTTGTTTTTGGTAATTTATCCTCACTATTGCTATTGGAGTCCTCTTGTTTGCTATTTCCTGCGGTATTTCTAGTTTGCAATATTGGTTTTATCTTATCTTTGACTACACTTGTTTCCCTACTATGGCTCCTGTCCCCTATGAGGTCATTTATATGTATTCCTTCCTGCGTATAATTCCCGACTACCTGGACAAAATCTCCAGCTTCACCATTACTGTCTCCCAGGACAGTATCTCCAGCTTCACCATTTCTGTCTCCCAGGACAGCACCTCCAGCTTCACCATTACTGTCTCCCAGGACAGTATCTCCAGCTTCACCATTACTGTCTCCCAGGACAGCACTATCAGCCCCACATTTACTGACTACCAGGACATCACCTCCAGCCTTACAGTTTGTGACTACATGGCCAGTATCAAGGGCAGTACCATTCAGCCCAGACTTTTTATGTTCCCATCTGTTGTAGAAAGCTTCCAGGTTTTCTATGAAAGCAGCTTTGATGTTATCCTCTTTTAATACCCTTGTGATTTTAGTCCACAGATTTTCCTCATTTGGGCATACCCAAAAACACTTCTCTGTTTTAATACTGCTTGTAGCTAGTTCTGGGATATCTGCACAAGGGGCGTGACACCAATTTCCACAAAAATGACAATTTATCCATGTGGAAGCCCGTTTGTTTGACTGACCACAGACTACACACAGCTTCATAATGATTTGAATGGTTGATTTACTGCAATTCTACTAGCAACCTCTTGAATATTATATTAATAACCTTAAATGAAGCTCTAGCTATTTGTATTTCTGTTTCTAACTCTTTTTGTATATTGGACAGCTTACCGTCACGTTCCTGATTTTTAATGTTTGTGTTTATAAGGGCGCCTACAACCCCATCCGTTTACAGTCTGCTTTATTGTCCAACGAAACTGTTTGAAACCAGTCCCGGGTTCGGACCAGTCAAGGGTTCGGACCAGTCGATCTGCTCTGATCAGTGGGTCACTTATTTAAAACATACTGGTCGGTGATTTGAGCTAACACATGAAGGATCTACTGGAAATTATCTACCCGAGTAATATGTGATTTGACTGATACAAAAGTATAACTTGCGTGTTGAAGAGCCGGTGATATCTGGCAGCTCCTACAATGACGAACGGTCGACCTCCTTGTTTATCAATCGCTGTATCTGGCTTTTCTATTTTTTTTTTTCCGTCTCCACCACAATAAATGCTATATTATCACTATAGTTGACTGGTGCAAATTTTGGAGGAAGGACGCTTTTTCTGTAGTAATAATTGCTTCTCGTTGTGTATATTGCGACCGCTGGTAACTACAGGTTATATGAAATTCACAGTAACGTCTCGTATTTCAAGAAAAAGAAACTAATGAAAGTCACTCCACTCCACTAAGTACCATTATAATACTGGTTAGTTGCTACTACAACGCTGTATTCTGCTATTCACTGGTATCACTAGATTATATGCGAGTACACTAGCAAGCCAGGAAGATTATTAAAAACAGCTGACCTGTGGTAAGTTTCTGGCGACTTCTGGCACCTGCCTCTATAGGCTTATCACTTCATTTACAAATTCACCTGTTTTCAAATGACACTTTAGCCTTTATCATCAATATACTAGGGAGCCCCTGTAGTATACACTATACACTATGTATACTCAATGTTATCAGGGAGACTTTCTTTCCTCTGACACGAAAAGTTCAATTATTATTTTTTCCACACGGGACACAGGCCTATGATTCCCCTCTGGCAGTAAACTCTGCTAGGTAGTCACACTAATTCTCCTTTTTTGACTCAGTATATAATGTTTTCCGCCCAAGATTGGTTCCAGGCGCTAGAGGGATGTATCGTATAGGATTGATGACACAAATTAAAGTTCTAGCACGTAAGAGCGACCGTGAAAACACGAGATAACCCGGAGCACAACGAGGCACGCTGACACGCTGACACTATGGAGTTTCCCAGTTGAAATCATTTCCCCTAGACTCTAAAACTTTAAATAACTCGGATTCAAAAATCTTGTTGCATAAGAAATGAATGGTAACAGGCCACATTCTGAAGTTCTTTAAAAAAATTCTTATTCGCAACAGTAACCAGATAGGAATGGGAATGAGTTAAGAAAAAGTCGTTAAAGAAACAGGAGAAAAGAGGATGGGGAGGGGGATGGAAGGAGAAAAATCACGAAGAACAAACAGAAGACGTCACTAGCACAGCTGAGGCTGGGTCACCACTGACCTCAAAACTTAACAAAACACTCAATATTGTCTATTAACCGGTCAGTGTGTAGCTTACCACTATCACCACCTCTACCACGACCACCACCGGTACCAGTACCACCACCAGTACCATCACCACCACCAGTACCACTACCACCAGTACCACTACCACCAGTACCACCACCAGTACCACCACCACCACCAATACCACCACTACCACCACCAGTACCACCACCAGTACCACCACCACCACCAATACCACCACTACCACCACCAGTACCACCACCACCACCAGTACCACCACTACCGTCAGTACCACCACCATTACCACCACCACCACCAGTAACATCACCACCACCAGTACCATCACCACCACCAGTATCACCACCAGTACCACCACCACCACCACCAGTACCACCACTACCACCAGTACCACCACCAGTACCACCACCACCACCACCACCAGTACCACCACCACCACCACCACCAGTACCACCACCACCACCACCACACTACCAGTACCACCATCACACCACCAGTACCACCACCAGTACCACCACCACCACCACCACCACCACCAGTACCACCATCACACCACCAGTACCACCACCACCACCAGTACCACCAACACCAGTACCATCACCACCAATACCACCAGTACCACCACCAGTACCACCACCACCACCAGTACCACCACCACCACCAGTACCACCACCACCAGTACCACCACCACCACCAGTACCACCACCACCACCAGTACCACCACCACCACCAGTACCACCACCACCACCAGTACCACCACCACCAGTACCACCACCAGTACCACCACCACCAGTACCACCAGTACCACCACCAGTACCACCACCACCACCAGTACCACCACCACCACCAGTACCACCACCACCACCAGTACCACCACCAGTACCATCACCACCACCAGTACCACCACCAGTACCACCACCACCACCACCAGTACCACCATCACACCACCAGTACCACCACCACCACTAGTACCACCACCACCACCAGGAGATAATAACTAGAACAGAGTATACTACTGACTCCGGCCATACAATAGAGCGGAAAAATAATGTAAGGGACCTCGGAGTAGTAATGTCTGAGGATCTCACTTTCAATGATCACAACAGTGCCACGATCGCACGTGCAAAGAAAATGATAGGATGGATAATGAGAACTTTCAAAACGAGAGATGCCAAGCCCATGATGATCCTTTTCAAATCACTTGTTCTCTCTAGGCTGGAATACTGCTGTACATTAACATCTCCATTCAAAGCAGGTGAAATCGCAGATCTGGAGAGTGTACAGAGATCCTTTACTGCACGTATAAGTTCTGTCAAGCACCTTAAACTACTGGGAACGCTTGGAAGCACTTGACTTGTACTCGTTGGAACGCAGGAGGGAGAGATATATCATAATCTACACTTGGAAAATCTTGGAAGGAATGGTCCCAAATCTGCACACAGAAATCACTCCCTACGAAAGTAAAAGACTGGGGAGGCGATGCAAAATGCCCCCAATAAAAAGTAGGGGCGCCATTGGTACACTAAGGGAAAACACCATAAGTGTTCGGGGCCCAAAACTGTTCAACAGCCTCCCATCAAGCACTAGGGGAATTGCCAATAAACCCCTGGCTGCCTTCAAGAGAAAGCTGGACAGATACCTAAAGTCAGTGCCGGATCAGCCGGGCTGTGGCTCGTACGTTGGACTGCGTGCGGCCAGCAGTAACAGCCTAGTTGATCAGGCCCTGATCCATCAGGAGGCCTGGTCATGGACCGGGCCGCGGGGGCGTTGATCCCCGGAATAACCTCCAGGTAACCTCCAGGTAACCAGTACCACCAACACCAGTACCATCACCAGTACCACCAGTACCATCACCACCAGTACCATCACCAGTACCACCAGTACCATCACCACCAGTACCACCACCACCACCAGTACCACCAACACCAGTACCACCAACACCACCACCAGTACCACCACCAGTACCACCACCACCACCAGTATCATCACCACCACCAGTACCACCATCACTGCTACCACCACCATCACCACTGCTACCCTCACCACCACCACTACCATGACCACTACCCTCACCACCACCAGTACCACCACCACCACCAGTACGATCACCACCACCAGTACCACCACCACCAGTACCACCACAACCACCAGTACCACAACTATTGCTACAACCACCATCACCACTGCTACCCTCACCCCCACCACCACCGTGACCACTACCCTCACCACCACCTGTACTACCACCACCACTGCTACCACCACCATCACCACTGGTACCACCACCATCACCACTGCTACCCTCACCACCACCACTACCATGACCACTACCCTAACCCCCACCACCACCATGACTACTACCCTCACCACCACCAGTACCACCACCACCACCATCACCACTTCTACCCTCAGCACCACCACCACCATGACCACTACCCTCATCACCGCCACCATGACCACTACCCTCACCACCACCACCATGACCACTACCCTCACCACCACCACCATGACCACCACCCTCACCACCACCACCATGACCACCACCCTCACCACCACCACCATGACCACTACCCTTACCACCACTAATACCATCACCACCCTCACCACTGGTACCACCACTACCTTCACCACCACCATCACCCTCAACACCACCACCGTCACCACCATCACCCTCAACACCACCACCGTCACCACCATCACCCTCAACATCATCACCCTCACCACCACCACCCTCATCACCATAACCACCATCACTCTCATCACCATTACCACCCTCACCACTACCACACTCACCACCATCATCACCCACACCACCACCCTCACCACCCTCACCACCACCGCCTCCAGTATTACCTCCACCAATGCTACCACCATTACCCTTACCTGGAGTTTACCTGGAGATGGTTTCGGGGGTCAACGCCCCCCGGCTCGGTCTGAGACCAGGTCTCGTCGTGGATCAGGGTCTGATCAACCAGGCTGTTACTGCTGGCCGCACGCACCATCACCACAACCATCACCCCGTCACTACCACTACTACCACCACCACCATCAACGCAACCACAGCCACCTTCACCACCACCACCAGTATTACCACTAAAACCACCACCATCACCACTACTACCACTACAACCACCACCGTTACTGCCACTACCACCACCACTACTACTAGTACCAACACCACTATCACTCCAACACCACTACCACTCCACCACCACTACCACTCCACCACCACTACCATCACCACTGCCACCACCATCACGTGATCACCACCACTATTACCATTACCACCATGACCACTGCCACCACCACCACTACTACCCCTACCACCACCACTACCACCACTACTTGCAACCAGGATATGGGGGTGTGCGGCGAGTTTCCAGGTTTCAGTGTATTTAAGGGTCATGTTTTCTCCTCCCTTATTTGTGAAAGGCGTATTACACCACGGTTATGTTTGAGCAAGTCTCTCTCTCTCTCTCTCTCTCTCTCTCTCTCTCTCTCTCTCTCTGTTGAACAGTCTTGGGCCCTGAACACTTATGGTGTTTTCTCTCAAAGTACCAATGGCCCCCTTTTCATTGGGGGTATTTAGCACCGCCTGCCCAGTCTTTTACTTTCGTAGGGAGTGATTTCTGTGTGCAGATTCGGAACTCTGGGTAAGACTACTGTCTTTCCCAGAGGCCGATAGCTACCCCCATCTTCACGTATTTCAATATAAAGACATAAGTGGGAAATGGCCGATACACCCCCATACCTAGAGGGTGTTCCAGTGTCAACTCCCCCACGGCCCGGTTCATGATCAGGCCTCGAGGGGGATCAGGGCTTCATCAACCAGTCTGAATAGTGACGAGCATTTTTAAGGTTGCATTTCTACATTTCCAGTAACTCTGGAAACGCCAGCGCTGCTGGAAGGAAACTTCCTTCTGTAATAAAATATGACAGAAGAACCATCCTGGATAATGGGTGTTATAGGTAACAATAATTTTAGCCTTGTATGTTGAATGTTATAGATTACAATGCGTTGTGACTTATTATATGTATTTTAATAGAATGGACACGGAAAACCTCGCAAACATTTGGATAAATCCCCAAAAACATTTGGATAAATCGCGCAAACATTTGGATATAACCAATTTTTAAAGTTCTTAATCAACGACAAGAACATGTATGTTTCTTAGTGTACCACACTAAGAGTATATTTTAATCTCTATTTTAATAATTAAAATATTCTTGACTGGTGATGTGTAGGTTATATGTAAGCCTTAATGACTTTGTAGTCAGTTTTCTTCAAACCCCATTAACAAACCAACTAGCCACTTCGGTGGCAAAATCTAAATCTCAACCATCAAACAATGTACATGACAATATATATAGGTACTCATCTATATGTGGTTACGGGGGTGTGAATAGGTTACTTGCAGCCTTCACAACCCAATAAACCAACAAAGCATTTCAGTAGAATTTTTAAACCCATTTTTTTTTTCACCAATAAAACTGCTATCACAGATGACTTTGCGAATAGTGTGGGAACAAGTTAGTGAATATGTTTACACAGGTGACGCCATGCTCCCGTTCACACACATCATTATTAACAACTGTTGAATCGAGTGAGATCGATGAACAAATACTACCTCAACTCCAACAGTAGAAATCGACTCCCGAAGCGGAGGGTAGGGAAAGCTTAGGACGATGTGGGTGGGTAAGTGGACTTCAGGAAGCGGAGTGTGAGACTTGGCGGGGAGGGAAGTAGGACGACCCCCTGAGTGAGCATAAGGGGGAAGATGCTGAAGTTGGGGAAGGGAGGGGGTGGGGAATGAGGGGGTTTGTGGTGAGAATGTCCCGGCTATAAAAGATCTTGGGCAGCGTGGTGTTGGAATATTGTGGCTGCTGGACCTCTGCCTCACCACCATGGCTTCATTGTGTTTCCTCACCCCTGTTCTCATGGTCCTCCTGGTAAGTCCTTTGTCTGGCTTGTGATGTGCACCTGACTGAGGAACACACTTTGTTTACTCATGATATCAGCTTTCTTGCTTATGTCGTGTTTTTTTTTTTTTAATTACCAGGGTGCCTGTAGGATCCTTATAATAATAATAATAGCTTTATTTCTGCAAGTACATGTACAAGGTATACAGGCATAGCTGACATCAATGACATACTACTATATAGAAAGCCCCTTGTTATGCAGAGCATTTCAGGCAAATTAGGTCAATTTTGTCCCAGTCGACTAACACCCAGGTACTCATTTTACTGATAGGTGAACAGGGACAGCAGGTGTCTTATGAAAACACGTCATAATGTTTTCCAGTCGTACCGGGGATCGATCCCCGGACCTCAGTGTGTGAGCTGAGTGCGATAGCGATAGCTACTGAACACCTTGGAGGAATTTTGTGGATTTTTTTTTTTAACTAATGCTGGTTACTCTAACTTTATAGTATTTATTTGTGTTGTGTTTTTTATTCGTGCTAGTAGTTTATATATTCGTTACTAGGTTTATATCTTCGGTGTTCTTGTTTGTTTTGTATTTGTTTTTATTGCTAAGAGTGCTAAGTGATTTACCGGGTCACAGTGTTCTTTTATATCTCAAAACTTCTTGCCTTCCTCCTCTTGTCTTCCCACTAAGGTTTCTCTTGTATTGTAATGTTGTTAAAACAGACATGTTGAGCAAAGGAAGTCCTTCCATTATTAAGATATTTCAGGTACAGGACATGGTCAAGTACAGGAAAAATACATAACATTAATATGTATATAATGCTGAAGGGTAGTTACATTAGGTGGTGGGCAAAGATCAGGTCAGGTGTAGGCCTGGGCCACCAAGGTTAGGTAACATACGCTTCCTATGTTCCAAAAACTGTTTATTACGACAGGCTTCGCTAAAATGTACGTCAGGTATTTCTGACGTGAATAGCTACAAATTCTCGGAATGGCCGTCTGTCACTGTCATTCTTCTGGTACAACAAACGTACGTGTTCAAAGTTCATGAGACGTGCATGTGTGTTCTGATGTACCACACATATTCTGTGTTACCTACCCTGCAAACTTTTTTATGCTCCTGTAATCGTGTGTTCAAATCTTTGGCTGTTCTCCGATATAAATGCGATCGTGCCCTCAGAAACAATATAAAAAAGTTGATCTGATAGGCATTTGTTTATAGCATGAGACTTACCACTTAAGCTTATGCATAGAATGTGGTATGCCTTTTAGGCTTATGCACAGCAGGTGGCTTACCACTTAACTCTTTTAGCCCTGAAATATGAAAGGCATATTGGTTTGTTCTCATTTGTTGATATGCTGTGTGAGGCAGAGAGCTGCCAAAGTTACCAGATTCACAATCAAGTAGATTTTTAGAAGGTAGTGAAGGTCCCTCCAGTTTTGTATGGCCTCCAACTGTTACCAGTTCATTGCTATGGTTATAGAAAAGAGCTGGGAACCTCATATCCCATCACAGCTAAAAGGATTAAGCTTAGAAACGATACACTAAGATCATAATACTAAAATATTGTATAGCCATTATTATAATTACAGATTTTCGTAATTATTAAGTATACATACATACAAAAAATCATTATTTTTTTTTTATTCACCGGTATTCTCCCGGCCAGGGTCTTTTCCAAGTAGTGGTGACCCGGCCTTGGCTCCCTATCTGGGGAGTGTCTCGAGACTTAAGTCTCCCATGGGAGGAGGTACAAGTACCCCCTCATCTGTGGGACCAACTGTCCCCAGGCCTAGCCACATTCCCCGCCCTCACGGGGCTCGTAGGGAGAAGCTAGGCCTCTGGTCTGCCATCTGCCACTCCCCAAAGGGGCTCGTGGAGATGGCAGTCTTATGAGCTGCTGATATTTCGTTGTGTTTGTTTATTAGATTATTGTAAACTTATCTAAAATAGTTTTAGATGGATTAGGCTATATTAAATTGCGGTCGTTATAATAAGGTTTCGTAAGTTTACTAAGGTTCATTTGGTACAAAATTATTTTTTTACATTAATATAAATGGAAAAATATATATATTTAAACGTACAAAAGAAAATTTTAGAAAGAACTTAATTTTAAATGAATTCTTGCTAATTGACCAGTTTTACCTATTCGGCATGACACACACACACACACACACACACACACACACACACACACACACACACACACACACACACACATATATATATATGTATATATATGTATATATATATATATATATATACATATATATATATATATATATATATATATATATATATATATATATATATATATATATATATATATCAATAACAACACTGCGCTAGCCAAGGATTTGAACCCAGGTTGTACTGGCCTGCCTCATGGTAGGCGAGAACCACAGGACCACCCAAACCTACAAGAATGGTGCAGCCAGCACACAGCTAGCTGTTGGGCCTCCAAACAGGGATTAGAATGAAATTAGCTTAGAAGCTCCCACACCTCCGTATGCCCTCGGATGGTGGCCCAACAGCTAGCTGTGTGCTGGCTGCACAATTCTTGTGGGGTTGGGTGGTCCTTTGGTTTAAAGCGTCATGTGGTTTTCGCTTACCATGAGGCAGGCCAGTACAACATGCGTTCGAATCCTTGGCTAGCGCATATATTTCACTGTGTTTGTTTATGTACCAATTATGTACCTCTGTAATCTTTTGGCTACCGCCCACAAGATGGGTATGGGGTGCATAATAAACATATTAAACTAAAAAAAATTATATGGCAAGATGATCGTTGCTATTTAAGCCAAGATCGCAAGTTCTGCCTATTCGGCACGACGTTTATATATATATATATATATATATATATATATATATATATATATATATATATATATATATATATATATATATATATATATATATATATATATATATATATATATATATATATATATATATATATATATATATATATATATATATATATAACAACACTGCACTAGCCAACGACTCGAACCCATGCTGCTTTCGCCTGCTTCATGGTGGGCGAAAACACATGACGCCCTTATTCACTGAACCATAGAGCCATCCACACCATCGTGTGTCCTTGAGTAGGGAGTACCACATTCAGTTTCGCTGGATGCCCTACTCTTAAGGATAATATGGTTCAGTGGATAAGGGCGTCATGTGTTTTCGCCCACCATGAGGCAGGCCAAAGCAGCATGGGTTCGAGTCCTTGGCTAGTGCAGTGTTGTTATTGATTATATATACGTATATATATATATATATATATATATATATATATATATATATATATATATATATATATATATATATATATATATGCAATAAGATCACAGTAAACAGGTGATTTCAAAATATGCAAAACAACCACTCTGAAAGAATAGAGAAATTCCAAGCGCTTTCGTGACTACTCGCATTATATATATATATACATTATATATATATATATATATATATATATATATATATATATATATATATATATATATATATATATATATATGTCGTGCCGAATAGGCCGAACTTGCGATCTTGGCTTATATAGCAACGATCATCTTGCCATATAGTTTTTTTTTTAGTTTAATATGTTTATTATGCACCCCATACCCATCCTGTGGGCGGTAGTCAAAAGATTACAGAGGTACATAATTGGTCCAGGGACTGGACTCCAAAGTTTCGATAGCTGAGCAAGTTACAGAGGTAATGAACTCACAATTTACAAAGGTAATGAACTCACAATTTTCAAAGGTAATGAACTCCAGGTAAGTCTAGTCACAATCATGACAAATTACAAAGGTATTTACAGATTACAGAGGTACGTAATTGGTCCAGGGACTGGACCCCCAAAGTTTTGATAGCTGAACTAGGTACAAGGTAATGAACTCACAAGTTACAAAGGTAATGAATCCTGTGAGAATGGTTACTTACGTTTATACATGGCTACAATCATGAACAAATTATAGAGTAATGAGCAATTCACACTTCCACACCCGGTCACAACGGTAATGAGTTATTGGTGCAAATATTGATTGTTCAGCCACACACACACACACACACATACATACATACACAAACTCATACACACACACACACACACACACACACACACACATACATACACAAACTCATACACACACACACACACATACATACACAAACTCATACACACACACACACACTCATACACAAACTCATACGCACACACGCACACACACTCATACACACAAAGACAGGATGTTCCAGAGTTTGGACACAGTAACAAGGGGACACAGTTGGAAGCTAAAGACACAGATGAATCACAGGGATGTTAGGAAGTATTTCTTCAGCCACAGAGTAGTCAGTAAGTGGAATAGTTTGGGAAGCGATGTAGTGGAGGCAGGATCCATACATAGCTTTAAGCAGAGGTATGATAAAGCTCACGGCTCGGGGAGAGTGACCTAGTAGCGATCAGTGAAGAGGCGGGGCCAGGAGCTCGGACTCGACCCCCGCAACCTCAACTAGGTGAGTACAACTAGGTGAGTACACACACACACACATACACAAACTCATACACACACACACACAAACACACACACACACTCATACACAAACTCATACGCACACGCACACACTCATACACACACACACACAGGCCAGGAGCTATGAATCGACCCCTGCAACCACAAATAGGTGAGTACACACACATGCCATATAGGACAAGCGAAAATTTGTGTATGTAATAATTTTGCCAAAATCATTCTGAACCTAACGAAAAAAATATATTTCACTGTGTTTGTTTAATATTAAATTATTGTAAACAAATCTAAAATATATTTAGTTGGGTTAGGCTAAAATAAATTGTTCTTGTTATAATATGGTTAGGTAAGTTTTCTAAGATTCTTTTGGAGCAAAATTAAAATTTTTTACATTAACATATTCCCCCTTGATTATAATAATAATAATAATAATAATAATAATTTAAACGTATAAGAGAAATTTTTAGAAAGGACTTAATTTTAAATGAGTTCTTGCTAATTGACCAGTTTTACATATTCGGCACGACATATATATATATATATATATATATATATATATATATATATATATATATATATATATATATATATATATATATATAGGGAGGTACCACCTTTAGAACTGTCCTGGGGACCCTTATCCTCAGAGAAAAGAATAAACTTGCTTCAGGGTAAACTCAAGGTTTTCCCTGAAGCTGTTTGAGAATTTTCTCCTACCACCCCCTATATTTCAAGTATGTTTTATTTAAAGACAAAAATACATATATGTGTTGTATATATATATAGCAAGAACTCATTTAAAATTAAGTCCTTTCTAAAATTTTCTCTTATACGTTTAAAGATATATATTTTTCATTAATGTTAATGTAAAAATTTTTAATTTTGCACCAAAAGAATCTTAGAAAACTTACCTAACCTTATTATAACAAGAACAATTTATTTTAGCCTAACCCAGCTAAATATATTTTAAATACGCTTACAACAGTTTAGTACTAAACAATCACAATCAAATACATTTTTTTTCGTAAGGTTCAGAACGATTTTGGCGAAATTATTGCATACACAAATTTTCACTTGTCCTATGTGGCAAGATGAGCGTTGCTATTTAAGCCAAGATTGCAAGTTCTACCTATTCGGCACGACATATATATATATATATATATATATATATATATATATATATATATATATATATATATATATATATATATATATATATATATATATATATATATATATGTCGTGTCGAATATGTAAAACTGGTCAATTAGTAAGAACTCACTTAAAATTAAGTCCTTTCTAAAATTTTCTCTTATACGTTTAAAGACATTTTTTTCATTAATGATAATTTAAAAATTTACAATTTTGCACCAAAAGAATCTTAGAAAACTTACATAACCTTATTATGACAAGAACAATTTATTTCAGCCTAACCCAACTAAATATATTTTAGATATGTTTACAATAATTTAATACTAAACAAACACAGTGAAACATATTTTTTTCGTTAGGTTCAGAATGATTTTGGCGAAATTATTGCATACACAAATTTTCACTTGTCTTACATGGCAAGATGAGCGTTGCTGTTTAAGCCAAGATCGCAAGTTCTGCCTATTCGGCACGACATATATATATATATATATATATATATATATATATATATATATATATATATATATATATATATATATATATATATATATATATATATATCAAACCTAATTACCAACCATTTCCCAGAGGTTGTATGACTCCTAAGGGTTATTGGTGCACCGCAGTGTAATACTCTGGAACTTTCTTGAGTGATCGTTGTCAGGATGCGGAACAAGCTCAGGACTCAGAGCTGTCTTCGCGAGAGTCAAGATTCAGCCAGTGACAGTCTCTTAAGCTCCTTCACTGGATATCGATGTTTGGCCTATTGAGTCTCATCGTTTTAAGCTGTATATCGAGTTCTCCTCCGTCAGTGCTTCATCCAACTGTTTTTCACCTTTCAACTACCTTACATCTTTGTGGCTCCTCTGTGTTTTCAGAGTCCACCCGTGTCCTGGTCCTTTTATTTCAAACAATCTGCCCTAACAATTCCTCTTAATATTTTGTGTTGTCATCATGTCTCACCGTGTGTGTGTACTCACCTAATTACTCACCTAATTGTGGTTGCAGGGGTCGAGACTCAGCTCCTGGCCCCGCCTCTTCACTGATCGCTACTAGGTCCTCTCTCTCTCTCTGCTTCTTGAGCTCTGTCATACCTCGTCTTAAAGATATGTATGGTTCCTACCTCCTCTGCATCACTTGCTAGGCTATTCCACTTCCTGACGACTCTGTGACTGAAGAAGTACTTCCTAACATCCCTGTGACTCGTCTGAGTCTTCAGCTTCCAATTGTGACCCCTTGTTTCTGTGTCCCTTCTGTGGAACATCCTGTCTCTGTCCACCTTGTCTATTTCACGCAGTATTTTGTATGTTGTTATCATGTCTCCCCTAACCCTCCTATCCTCCATTGTCGTCAGTCCGATTTCCCTCAACCTTTCTTCGCAGGACATTCCCCTGAGCTCCGGTACTAGCCTTGTTGCAAAACTTTGTACTTTCTCTAATTTCTTGATGTGCTTGACCAGGTGTGGGTTCCAAACTGGTGCTGCATACTCCAGTATGGGCCTGACGTACACATTGTACAGTGTCTTGAACGATTCCTTACTAAGGTGTCGAAACGCTATTCTCAGGTTTGCCAGGTGCCCATATGCTGCAGCAGTTATCTGGTTGATGTATGCCTCCAGAGACGTGCTCGGTGTTATGGTCACTCCAAGATCTTTCTCCTTGAGTGAGGTTTGCAGCCTTTGTCCACCTAGCCTATACTCTGTCTGCGGTCTTCTTGGCCCTTCCCCAATCTTCATGACTTTGCATTTGGCATGGTTGAATTCGAGAAGCCAGTTGCTGGATCATGTGTCCAGCCTGTCCAGGTCTCTTTGTAGTCCTGCCTGATCCTCATCCGATTTAGTCCTTCTCATTAACTTCACATCATCTGTGAACAGGAACACTTCAGAGTCTATCCCTTCCATCATGTCATTCCCATATATCAAAAACAGCACTGGTCCTAGGACTAACCCCTGTGGGACTCCACTCATCACAGGCACCCACTGTGATACCTCTTCACGTACCATGACTCATTGTTGCCTCCCTGTCAGGTATTCTCTGATCCATTGCAGTGCCCTTCCTGTTATACGCGCCTGATCCTTCAGCTTCTGCACTAATTATTGTAAGGAACTGTGTCGAAGGCCTTCCTGCAGTCCAGGAAAATGCAATCAACCCACCCCTCTCTCTCGTGTCTTACTTCTGTTACCTTGTCATAGAACTTCAGAAGGTTTGTGACACAGGATTTCCCTTCCATGAATCTGTGCTGGTTGTCGTTTATAATTTTGTTCCATTCCAGGTGCTCCACCACTCTCCTCCTGATAATCTTCTCCATGACTTTGCATACTATACACGTCAGAGACACTGATCTGTAGTTTGGTGCCTCGTTTCTGTCTCCTTTCTTAAAAATGGGGACTACATTTGCCGTCTTCTGTACCTCAGGTAGTTGCCCAGTTTCAGGGGATGTATTGAAGACTGTGGTTAGTGGTACACACAGTGTCTCTGCTAGTTCTCTAAGGACCCATGGGGAGATGTTGTCTTGACCCCTCGCCTTTGAGGTATCGAGGTCACTTAGCAGCTTCTGCACCTCCTCCTCCGTTGTTTGTATGTCATCCAGCACCTGTTGGTATATTCCCTGTTGGTGTTCCCCTCTGTGCTGTCTTCTCAGAGCCTTTCCTGTCTCTACTGTAAATACCTCCTTAAATCTCATGTTGAGTTCCTCTCATACCTCGTGATTGCCTCTTGTGAGTTCCTCACCTTCTTTCCTCAGCCTGATCACCTGGTCTTTGACTGTTGACTTCTTCCTAATGTGTCTGTACAGCAGTTTTGGGTCAGACTTGACTTTCGATGCTATGTTATTTTCATACTGTCGCCGGGCCTCCCTCCTTACTTGTGCATACTCGTTCCTGGCTCTTCGACTAACTCCTTATTTTCCTGTGTTCTTCGCCTTCTGTACTTTTTCCATTCTCTGTTGCACTTAGTTTTTGCCTTCTTACACCGTTTGGTAAACCAGGGGCTTGTTCTGGTCTTCCCATTATTTCTGTTGCTCTTGGGAACAAACCTTTCTTCTGCCTCCTTGCATTTTGTTACATATTCCATCATTTCATTTACCGACTTTCCTACCAATTCTCTGTCCCACTAAACCTCTTGCAGGAAGTTCCTCAAACCTATGTAGTCCCCCTGTTTATAGTCTGGCTTTTCCCATTCAACTCCTGTTACCCTCTCCACTTATAACTCTACTATGTATTCAAAGCACAGAACCATGTGATCACTAGCTCCTAGGGGCCTCTCATATGTGATTTCCTTACTGTCTGAACTGCTCAGGGTGAACAGAAGGTCCAGTCTTGCTGGTTCATCCTCCCCTCTCCCTCTGGTAGTGTCCTTAACATGTTGATGCATGAGGTTTTCCAGTACCACATCCATCATCTTGGCCCTCCATGTTTCGGGACCCCCGTGTGGCTCCAGGTTTTCCCAATCGATCTCCCTGTGATTGAAGTCACCCATAACTGGTAACTTCGCTCTGCTCGAGTGAGCTCTTCTTGCCACCTTAGCCAGTGTGTCCACCATTGCTCTGTTGCTCTCTTCATATTCCTCTCTTGGCCTCCTGCAGTTCTTTCATGGAGTATACATCACTTCAATGACTACCTTGTGCTCCTCAGATTGAAGTGTACCTACTATGTGTTCTCTTTTGCCAATCTCGTCCATGCCTCCCATTTCCTCAAATTTCCATCGTTTTTTTACGAGCAGTGCAACCCCTTCCTTCCCCTCTGCTCCTATCTTTCCTCAGGATCTGGTATCCTGGTGGGAAGATTGCATCTGTTATTGTCTCACTGATTTTCGTTTCTGTGACTGCTATGATGTCTGGGGACTTCTCATTGATTCTTTCATGCCACTCCTCATATTTGTTTGTAATTCCATCTGCATTCGTGTACCAAACCTTCAACTTGTGCTCCAAAACTGTGGTCCTGGGAAGATATTGGGGTTGGGAGAGCAGGAGCCCTGCCGGGGGCCTACGGGAGGTTACAGTGGGGGCAGAGTTCCCATAGGGGGTTGCTGTAGATTTGGGGCTCGTGGTGTGAGGGGTGGGGACAGAGGGATCCGTGTGTGATTGTTGGTTTAGATGGTTCAGTTGCTTTGGAGTTGTCGTGGTTGGAGTCCTTCTGCAGGTGTTTCTCAGGGGGATGTTTGCAGTTCTGCCTGTGTCTGGGTTATTCTGCTTTTCTTTATCACTTCCTCCCATTCCTCCTTTCGTTTTTGCACTCTTTCAGTATCCTCCTTTCCTCTTGCATTCGGTCTCGATCGAGGTACACACTCTAGAATTCCAGTTTGTCCCTCAGCAATGCTTTCACCTGCAGGATCATGGTTCGAGTTGATTCTACCTTGAAAATTACTTTGAGAGACCGCTTCCTTCTCCTTGCGAACCACCCAGTTCTCCGAAAATTTGCCACCTAGGTCATGTCGCCCTCGCCTATTGCCTTCATGGTACCTTCAATCGCTTTTATCTCCTCCTGTTTTATTTCATCATAGGTTTTCCCTTCGGCTTCCTGTGCGTGTATGTGTGTGTGATCTAGTGAGTATATATTTCAGCCTGGTAGTGTATTCCAATACTATATTGCTCCTTACAGGTGGGTGTTGTGACGCCACAGGAAGAGGAGCAACGTCCTCTAAGGTCAGTCACTCTTCCATCTCGAGTAACCTCCAGCATCACGCTAACTCACTTGACTATGATAACTGTATATGATCATAGCTGAGTAGATAAACTCAACAAATATTTGAGCTATTATTATCACCTAACTGAAGGAACACAAGGAATTCTACAGCTTCTGTTAAAAACTTAATTATATTCAAATTCATTTTTTTTATTTCTTTGCATAGTATACAACATGTGATTTACACCTTATAAAATATTGTTAAGCACAGAGAAAGCCACTAACATGCCTGAGCATTTCTGGCAGACTAATCCTTATGCTTACATATTACTTAAAACTAGACATAGGTTATTGAGTGGTAAATTTTAATTATTCATTATTTTACATTATTACAAAAGAGACGTAGCCAAAAATTTTATAATTAATAAGATTTACAGTAGAGAGGTAGCAAAAATTAAATAGAAGTATTATAATTAGTACAATTTACAATATCACAACAGTACAATTTTAAGTGCGTACCTCAGGGAAAACTCAAGGTTCTCCCCGGAGCTGTTTGAATATTTTCTTCTCCTACCACCTCCTATAATCTATATTCTAAGTGAACTTTATTAATAGACAGAATACATTGACAGAAAAGACAAAAATGAATACATTGGTACAATATATCGAAGATTATGAATCTCATCCAGGATTTTCCCTCCAGAAGCCACGCTGAGGCGCTGGAACATGAAAGTGGCTGCCCTTGGGTTCCTGGTGGTGTCGATGAGTCTGGAACCCAGTTCTTTAAGGACACATGTGACATTTTTTTCCCATGATCCCACGGTCTCTGATCCCACTGGGACATATTGATACTGTTGGCTTATGTCCATATACTTGCCGATATATATATATATATATATATATATATATATATATATATATATATATATATATATATATATATATATGTATTATTTATTAACACATCGGCCGATTCCCACCAAGGCAGAGTGGCCCGAAAAAGAAAAACTTTCACATCATGGCCCGGTGGTCTGGTGGCTAAAGCTCCCGCTTCACACATGGAGGGCCCGGGTTCGATTCCCGGCGGGTGGAAATTCCGACACGTTTCCTTACACCTATTGTCCTGTTCACCTAGCAGCAAATAGGTACCTGGGTGTTAGTCGACTGGCGTGGGTCGCATTCTGGGGGACAAGATTAAGGACCCCAATGGAAATAAGTTAGACAGTCCTCGATGACGAACTGACTTTCTTGGGTTATCCTGGGTGGCTAACCCTCCGGGGTTAAAAATCCGAACGAAATCTTATCTTCTTATCTTATCCATCACTGTCTTGCCAGAAGGGTGCTTTACACTACAGTTTTTAAACTGCAACATTAACACCCTTCCTTCAGAGTGCAGGCACTGTACTTCCCATCTCCAGGACTCAAGTCCGGCCTGCCGGTTTCCCTGAATCCCTTCATAAATGTTACTTTGCTCACACTCCAACAGCACGTTTAAGTATTAAAAACCATTTGTCTCAATTCACTCCTATCAAATACTCTCATGCACGCTTGCTGGAAGTCCAAGCCCCTCGCACACAAAGCCCCTTTTATCCCCTCCCTCCAACCCTTCCTAGGCCGACCCCTACCCCTCCTTCCCTCCACTACAGATTTATACACTCTCGAAGTCATTCTGTTATGTTCCATTCTCTCTACATGTCCAAACCACCTCAACAACCCCTCCTCAGCCCTCTGGATAATAGTTTTGGTAATCCCACATCTCCTAATTTCTGAACTACGAATTCTCTGCATTATATTCACACCACACATTGCCCTCAGACATGACATCTCCACTTCCTCCAGCCTTCTCCTCGTTGCAACATCCATCACCCATACTTCACACCCATACAAGAGTGTTGGTACAACTATACTCTCATACATTCCCCTTTTTGCTTCCATGGACAAAGTTCTTTGTCTCCACAGACTCCTAAGTGCACCACTCACCCTTTTCCCCTCATCAATTCTGTGATTCACCTTATCTTTCATAGACCCATCTGCTGACACGTCCACTCCTAAATATCTGAATACACTCACCTCCTCCATACTCTCTCCCTCCAATCTGATATGCAGTCTTTCGTCACCTAATCTTTTTATCCTCATAACCTTACTCTTTCCTATATTCACTTTTAAATTTCTTCTTTTACATACCCTACCAAATTCATCCACCAACCTCTGAAACTTCTCTTCAGAATCTCCCAAAAGCACCGTGTCATCAGCAAAAAGCAACTGTGACAACTCCCACTTTGTATTTGATTCTTTATCTTTTAACTCCACACCTCTTGCCAAGACCCTAGCATTCACCTCTCTTACAATCCCATCTATAAATATATTGAACAACCATGGTGACATCACACATCCCTGTCTAAGGCCTACTTTTACTGGGAAATAATCTCCCTCTCTCCTACATACTCTAACCTGAGCCTCACTATCCTCGTAAAAACTCTTCGCGGCTTTCAGTAACCTACCTCCTATACCATACACCTGCAACATCTGCCACATTGCCCTCCTATCCACCCTGTCATATACCTTTTCTAAATCCATGAATGCCACAAAAACCTCTTAACCCTTATCTAAATACTGTTCACCTATATGTTTCACTGTAAACACTTGGTCTACACACCCCCTACTTTTCCTAAAGCCTCCTTGTTCATCTGCTATTCTACTCCCCGTCTTACTCTTAATTCTTTCAATAATAACTCTTACCATACACGTTACCAGGTATACTCAACAGATTTATTCCCCTATATTTTTTGCACTTTCTTTTTAGCCCCTTTGCCTTTATACAAAGGAACTATGCATGCTCTCTGCCAATCCCTAGGTACCTTACCCTCTTCCATGCATTTCTTAAATAATAGCACCAACCACTTCAAAACTATATCCCCTCCTGCTTTTAACATTTCTATCTTTATCCCAACAATCCCAGCTGCCTTACCCCCTCTCATTCTACCTACTGCCTCACGAACTTCCCCCACACTCACAACTGGCTCTTCCTCACTCCTACAAGATGTTATTCCTCCTTGCCCTATACACGAAATCACAGCCTCTCTCTCTCTCTCTCTCTCTCTCTCTCTATATATATATATATATATATATATATATATATATATATATATATATATATATATATATATATGGGATGGGGTCCACCTCTGGTGTAAATCGTGGGACCCCTAGCCTCGGAAAAGTGGATAAAAAGGCCTCAAGGAAGAATATTTGGATTTCTTCCTGAAGCCGTTTGAATATTCCACTTCCCCTACCACCCCATCTTTTAATATATTTTTTTTTACCAATAGAAATATTTTATTACATAATATGGTACAGAAGAATTAAGAGATACATTGTTGACATAAAGGTGGCAAATAAGGTACATGTTGTTACGTGTGTATCACCGATTATAAGGCGAAAATCTCGTCCAGCTCCTCAGAGCTGGGGCGTGTGCCCAAAATGCAGCAGGTATTACCCCTTTGAACAGCCGCACTGAGCCGCTGGAACAGAAAACTAGCTGCCCTGGGATCCCTAGTTACCCTGATGAGTCTTTTTCCCAGATCCTTAAGGAATTTAGATGCACTCTTTCCCCATGAGCCAAGGGTCTCTGAGCCTATGGGAACAAACATATAATGATGGGCAAGTTCTCCATATTTTCTAGACTTTTGGGGCTCCCTGAAGCTGGCAGCTGCCCCTCCTTCCTCCCTGGTGTATTGGAGATAGGTATCAGCCAAGGTAGATGCACATGTATAGTCCCACACCACCTGCTTCCCATCTGTCCAGGCTTGAAGGGTGATACCATCTGGACGCTTCTGGCTGCCATCAGATCTGCATAGTTGGGGTGGCTCCCTTACTGCTGGGCATCCAGCTGTTGTGAGGCTCCTCTTGATAATGTTATTAACCTCCTCATGTCTTGCAATCTTTCCCTCGGATTTACGGCACACAAGACCATGGTACCCGAATCGGTCTGCTTCTTCACTACCACAAATACTCCTGTGTTCGGCGAGAATAGGGGCGGCAAGTCGAAGGGCAACACCGATGCGGATGGTCTGTGGGTCGAGGCGTGTGCCAAGGCTGGAGTTGGGAACAGCCAACAAAATGTCCCAAGCATGAGGGGCTCTCACTGCCAGGAGGCGGGCTCTATCCTTCCCTGACACACTCTGAAGCATTGTTGAGGCTATATTTTCCACTATTGGACCATCCCAGTGCGATTGTTTGTAGTTGTTGGGGGGAGCAGGTCTGGTTTCAGAGCCCGTTAGATTATTCCAGATCATTGCTCCGTCAATGAATTTTTGGTCCTGGACTCCAATCTTGTCCCTAAGATGTTCAGGGAGAATCGCTGCTACAAGCTCTCTGGATGTAATACACGAGGACAGAAAAGCAGGTAACGCAATCTGTGATGACTTGCGGACACCAATGCCTCCTAGTCTGACTGGAAGTGTAGCTTGGTTCCACTGCCCGTCTTCTAGAGTAAGGTTAAGTAATTTCGTAAAAATCTGCCTCAGAATACTGTCGTATTCGTGCAGTATAGGGTTATCATATGAAGGTGCACATCTTAGGAAATATGTCAACCTGGGCAGACTCAAGCACTTTGTGAGAAGGCACAAGGCATCGTGGGTGTCCAGATTGCCTATTCATTGTTCCATTCTCCTTAACTCTTCCAATTTCTTCCTGAGAATTGTGTCAATGGCATTGCTTCCCAGAGGTGCTCCTAGCAAGACACTATTTGTGGGGGCAATGACTGCTGCTCCTGGTAGTTTTGATCTCACTGCATTTATCACTTGTTGACTGACTGAGATGATTTCACATTTGGATGGATTCAGGATGAGACCCATTTCCTGTCCCCGTGTCATTACCTGTGTAAGGTCATGTAGGAGGGACTCCTTTGTACCTGCTAGTGTGCCATCATCTAGGAACCAGATGTTTAGCTCGCTGATCAGTCTGACTGTGATTTCCCTAACTGCTATACAGAAGAGAAATGGTGCAAGAGGATCTCCTTGTTGGACACCCTCCGATGATGTGATTTCATGCTCTCCAAAGAGAAGCATTGATTCCTTGCTATACCCAGCTGAAACAAAAGGGAAGAGACCAGGGAAATGTTCTTGTAATGCTGCTAATACCACGTCTCTTTTCAGAGATTGAACGCATTCTTGAAATCTAATTTTACCACTGCATTGTCCTCAGGCAGGTTGTTGATATACGCCCTTGTTGCATGAACCTCTGCTTCACTTCCTTGAGAGACCCCAAAGCCAAGCTGGTTTGGTTGAAGCATCATGGCTGCCTGTGCACGAATACTATGCAAAACAACCACTGTGAAAGAGTAGTGAAATTCCAAGCGCTTTCGTGACTACTCACATTGTCAATGCGAGTAGTCACGAAAGCGCTTGGAATTTCACTACTCTTTCACAGTGGTTGTTTTGTATATTTTAAATTCACCTGTTTACTGGTGTATAATATATATATATATATATATATATATATATATATATATATATATATATATATATATATATATATATATATTATACAGGTGTATAATATATATATATATATATTATAATGTATAATGTTGCAGTTTAAAAACTGTAGTGTAAAGCACCCTTCTGGCAAGACAGTGATGGAGTGAATGATGGTGAAAGTTTTTCTTTTTCGGGCCACCCTGCCTTGGTGGGAATCGGCCAGTGTGTTAATAATATATATATATATATATATATATATATATATATATATATATATATATATATATATATATATATATATATATATATATATATATATATATATATGCAATAAGATCACAGTAAACAGGTGATTTCAAAATATGCAAAACAACCACTCTGAAAGAATAGAGAAATTCCAAGCGCTTTCGTGACTACTCACATTATCAAGGAACTATGAAAGTGAAGCATCCAAGGAAGCTATATAAGGGGTCGGCCAGCACCTCACTATCAGATCCCACAACGGTAAAACACGTGACGCGCGGCGAGCCAACTTGGACAGGTCCTTTGCAAAACTCACCCCCGAGCTATTTATTTGTCCAGTGTATTATTAAATTCTACCCAAATTCTATTAATTATAAATGGATCTAATTTATATAAACCAAAGGAAATATTCATATTATTGTCAAAACTGCTTTTTATGAAACAAGATTCAATTATATTCCTGTCGACCATGGACTTGCTTGATACTACTTTCTCAACTTTTTGAAAATCAATTGGATGGTTAAAATCTCTTACATGAATAAATAGAGCATTGGAATCTTGTCCAGTTCTAATGCTATATTTATGTTGTTTTAATCTTAGTTCGAGATTTTTACCTCGAACTAAGATTAAAACAACATAAATATAGCATTAGAACTGGACAAGATTCCAATGCTCTATTTATTCATGTAAGAGATTTTAACCATCCAATTGATTTTCAAAAAGTTGAGAAAGTAGTATCAAGCAAGTCCATGGTCGACAGGAATATAATTGAATCTTGTTTCGTAAAAAGCAGTTTTGACAATAATATGAATATTTCCTTTGGTTTATATAAATTAGATCCATTTATAATTAATAGAATTTGGGTAGAATTTAATAATACACTGGACAAATAAATAGCTCGGGGGTGAGTTTTGCAAAGGACCTGTCCAAGTTGGCTCGCCGCGCGTCACGTGTTTTACCGTTGTGGGATCTGATAGTGAGGTGCTGGCCGACCCCTTATATAGCTTCCTTGGATGCTTCACTTTCATAGTTCCTTGATAATGTGAGTAGTCACGAAAGCGCTTGGAATTTCTCTATTCTTTCAGTGGTTGTTTTGCATATATATATATATATATATATATATATATATATATATATATATATATATATATATATATATATATATATATATTATACAGTATACGACCTCAATAAGATATTTGCGAATTTTTCTTCTAAGGAACATTTATTTTCTGGTACGATGGAGCTTCAAAGTATGACACAATGAGAGCAGGAAAGTGTACACACTTTGTGGGGTGTACTTCTCTTATAGTTTATTCCCAAAATTAGGGATTAAAGTATAATTGACTGGAGGTGTATAGGTGGCATGCAGCCTTAATGACCCTCGTGAAGTCGATAAGCTATAAGACCAATAAACTTGTCCATTACTAACTGAGGCTCGCCCCTAGCATGCGTTGCGTGTCAGAAGGAAGGTTCCCACATCCCAGTGACTGCGGAGGCTTCGTGGATTGTCTACCTGACGGAGAAGGATTGAGGGCTCGTGAAGGATCCTGCAGGGGCCGCGCCTACCATCCCACCCTCAGGAAGTGTGTCACCTTGAATAAAGTAAGTATGGCTCAGAGAGTGAGTTCGTAGGTGAGTTTGGCTTATGGTGTGCGCTTGTAGAGGAGTGTGGCGGCTTAGTGTGTCAGCTTGTGAATGTGGCTCAGGGTGTGGACCTGGAAGTAAATGTAACTCGCGGTGTTAATTTGTAAACTAGTGAACATTTAAAGTGTCAGATTCTATTAGATGAGTTGCTCACAAAGTTATATTGCATGGGACGAATGCATTACATTTTCTTTTCATTCATAATACGTGAATTAAGAAACCTGAAGGTTGTATGTCATGTGAGGTCAGGGAGAATAATTGCAGTTTCTACCACAGACGGACGAGGCTGCATGTGTTGTGTAGTCAGGATGAGTGAAGATGTTTTGTACAAGGACAAGGCTGCATGTGATGTGTCGTCAGGGTAAATGTTTGTGATTCGTTCCACAGGTGGCAGAGGAAGCATGTCATGTGTAGTTAGGGTGTGTGATAGTGGTTCCTACCACAGGTGGAACAGTGTTGGGTAGTGAGAATGAGTGATGGTGGTTCTTTCCACAGGTTGATGGATGTAAGCCTCGTGCCGCCAGAGCTCTCGCCAACGATCCCAAGTTGGACTATGTTTGTGAAAACTCCACAAGTGACTTCATGTGTGCCGACTGCAAGACACTAGTCCTCTGTGTCAACGGTACAGCATATCCAGAGACTTGCGGTTCTGGCGACTTGTGTAATATCGACAATGACCATTTTGGAGGTGGTGTGTGCTACCCTAACCAACCTTCAGATTGTTCTTGCGATGCACCCAACCAGTTCAAGGAAGATTCCTACAATGAAGCTCGCTTCTTATTCTGCGAGGCCACAGGTTCGGACCCACAAATCTTCCAGTGCCCTGATGACCATGTTTTCGATTCCACAATGAACCAGTGTATACATTACAACGGTCTACCGGAGTGCACCAGCATTGGTGTCTTTGCAAATTCCAGAAATTGCTCCCAGTTCTACAACTGCATTCCCACAATTGACGGCTGGGTACAGAAACCCTTCTCGTGTAACAATGAGACTCATAAGCATTTAATGTATAACGAGGCAGCTGGTAGCTGTGAGGACCCATGCACCTGGGGCAACGGAAATTTTAAATGCGAGGAAGAAGGTCGCTTTGCCGACCCTCTCAACTGCCAACGATACTACGAGTGTGTGAAAGACACAAGTGAGGCATCAGATTTCCGCCAGGCTCTACACGAGTGTCCAGAGGGCTACGAGTGGGACCAATCAGCGAGAAATTCTTACGGTCATTGTGTGCTAGAGGGCAATAGCTTAAACCCGTGTGTCCCTGCTGTTGCCAACAAGTGCAGTGTGGATAGGAGTCAGTGTCCCAGCACCACTGAAGAGCCCGATGATACCACTGACCAACCAACCACTCGCCAGCATGAATAAGACCTGGACAAAGACCAGTCTAATGCCTTCATGACCTGACCTTCACTCACTCCTAGCAGAACGTTCGTTTTTGTTATGTAGAATTGTAGTTCTTTGTTGTCTATTTATTCATTGTTGGCTGAAATATATCACAATCACCTCGTGCAAAAATTGTTTTACGCACCTTGAGGTCTACCTAGTGTCCCTGACCTATTTTATATACACCTATTTTATATATACCTATTTTATATACACCCCACATTACTGACAATCCTGGGAATAAAGATAAATACAACTCTTAGAGCATTTAATTAGGAGACTTTCACCCACCGTTTTTTCAATCTAATGTAGAGAACAGAAAGTCACATAATATAATTATTGAACATGCTTCTCTCAAGGGAGGTTCCTTGATGCCTGAGAGCTCTTGTAACCTAGTAAGCTTGTAAGCTAGTAACCCCTTTTCCCGTATACCTGGAGTTTACCTGGAGAGAGTTCCGGGGGTCAACGCCCCCGCGGCCCGGTCTGAGACCAGGCCTCCTGGTGGATCAGAGCCTGATCAACCAGGCTGTTGCTGCTGGCTGCACGCAAACCAACATACGAGCCACAGCCCGGCTGATCCGGAACTGACTTTAGGTGCTTGTCCAGTGCCAGCTTGAAGACTGCCAGGGGTCTGTTGGTAATCCCCCTTATGTGTGCTGGGAGGCAGTTGAACAGTCTCGGGCCCCTGACACTTATTGTATGGTCTCTTAACGTGCTAGTGACACCCCTGCTTTTCATTGGGGGGATGGTGCATCGTCTGCCAAGTCTTTTGCTTTCGTAGTGGGTGATTTTCGTGTGCAAGTTCGGTACTAGTCCCTCTAGGATTTTCCAGGTGTATATAATCATGTATCTCTCCCTCCTGCGTTCCAGGGAATACAGGTTTAGGAACCTCAAGCGCTCCCAATAATTGAGGTGTTTTATCTCCGTTATCCGCGCCGTGAAAGTTCTCTGTACATTTTCTAGGTCGGCAATTTCACCTGCCTTGAAAGGTGCTGTTAGTGTGCAGCAATATTCCAGCCTAGATAGAACAAGTGACCTGAAGAGTGTCATCATGGGCTTGGCCTCCCTAGTTTTGAAGGTTCTCATTATCCATCCTGTCATTTTTCTAGCAGATGCGATTGATACAATGTTATGGTCCTTGAAGGTGAGATCCTCCGACATGATCACTCCCAGGTCTTTGACGTTGGTGTTTCGCTCTATTTTGTGGCCAGAATTTGTTTTGTACTCTGATGAAGATTTAATTTCCTCATGTTTACCATATCTGAGTAATTGAAATTTCTCATCGTTGAACTTCATATTGTTTTCTGCAGCCCACTGAAAGATTTGGTTGATGTCTGCCTGGAGCTTTGCAGTGTCTGCAATGGAAGACACTGTCATGCAGATTCGGGTGTCATCTGCAAAGGAAGACACGGTGCTGTGGCTGACATCCTTGTCTATGTCGGATATAAGGATGAGGAACAAGATGGGAGCGAGTACTGTGCCTTGTGGAACAGAGCTTTTCACCGTAGCTGCCTCGGACTTTACTCTGTTGACGACTACTCTCTGTGTTCTGTTAGTGAGGAAATTATAGATCCATCGACCGACTTTTCCTGTTATTCCTTTAGCACGCATTTTGTGCGCTATTACGCCATGGTCACACTTGTCGAAGGCTTTTGCAAAGTCTGTATATATTACATCTGCATTCTTTTTGTCTTCTAGTGCATTTAGGACCTTGTCGTAGTGGTCCAATAGTTGAGACAGACAGGAGCGACCTGTTCTAAACCCATGTTGCCCTGGGTTGTGTAACTGATGGGCTTCTAGATGCGTGGTGATCTTGCTTCTTAGGACCCTTTCAAAGATTTTTATGATATGGGATGTTAGTGCTATTGGTCTGTAGTTCTTTGCTGTTGCTTTACTGCCCCCTTTGTGGAGTGGGGCTATGTCTGTTGTTTTTAGTAACTGTGGGACGACCCCCGTGTCCATGCTCCCTCTCCATAGGATGGAAAAGGCTCGTGATAGGGGCTTCTTGCAGTTCTTGATGAACACAGAGTTCCATGAGTCTGGCCCTGGGGCAGAGTGCATGGGCATGTCATTTATCGCCTGTTCGAAGTCATTTGGCGTCAGGATAACATCGGATAGGCTTGTGTTAATCAAATTTTGTGGCTCTCTCATAAAAAATTCATTTTGATCTTCGACTCTCAGTCTGGTTAGCGGCTTGCTAAAAACTGAGTCATATTGGGACTTGAGTAGCTCACTCATTTCCTTGTTGTCATCTGTGTAGGACCCATCTTGTTTAAGTAGGGGCCCAATACTGGACGTTGTTCTCGATTTTGATTTGGCATAGGAGAAGAAATACTTTGGGTTTCTTTCGATTTCATTTATGGCTTTTAGTTCTTCCCGCGATTCCTGACTCCTAAAGGATTCTTTTAGCTTAAGTTCGATGCTTGCTATTTCTCTGACCAGTGTCTCCCTACGCATTTCAGATATATTGACCTCTTTTAGCCGCTCTGTTATTCTTTTCCGTCGCCTGTAAAGGGAGCGCCTGTCTCTTTCTGTTTTACATCTACTCCTCCTTTTTCTTAGAGGAATAAGCCTTGTGCATACATCGAGTGCTACCGAGTTAATCTGTTCTAGGCATAAGTTGGGGTCTGTGTTGCTTAGTATATCTTCCCAGCTTATATCGGTTAGGACTTGGTTTACTTGGTCCCACTTTATGTTTTTGTTATTGAAGTTGAATTTGGTGAATGCTCCCTCGTGACTAATCTCCTTATGTCGGTCTGGGGCTCCGCGCATACATGACTGAACCTCAATTATGTTGTGATCTGAGTATATTGTTTTTGATATGGTGATATTTCTTATCAGATCATCATTGTTAGTGAAGATGAGGTCTAGTGTATTCTCCAGTCTAGTAGGCTCTATTATTTGCTGGTTTAAATTGAATTTTGTGCAGAGATTTAAAAGCTCGCGTGAGTGTGAGTTTTCATCAGAGCTGCCTCCTGGTGTTATTACTGCAACAATATTATTTGCTATATTCCTCCATTTTAGGTGCCTTAAGTTGAAATCCCCCAGGAGCAAGATATTGGGTGCAGGAGCTGGGAGATTTTCCAGACAGTGGTCAATTTTTAACAGCTGTTCCTGGAATTGCTGGGATGTTGCATCCGGAGGCTTGTAGACTATCACAATGACTAGGTTTTGGTTCTCGACCTTTACTGCTAAAACTTCCACTACATCATTTGAGGCATTTAGCAGTTCTGTGCAAACAAGTGACTCTGCAATGTACAGGCCAACCCCCCCCTTTTGCCTGTTCACTCTGTCACATCTGTATAGGTTGTAACCTGGGATCCATATTTCGTTGTCCAAGTGATCCTTTATGTGGGTCTCAGTGAAAGCCGCGAACATTGCCTTTGCCTCTGCAAGCAGTCCACGGATGAAAGGTATTTTGTTGTTTGTTGCTGGCTTTAGACCCTGTATATTTGCAAAGAAGAATGTTATCGGACTGGTGGTATTGTTGGTACTGGGGGGGGATTTTTTTTCCGGCATTAGTATCTGTATCTGTTGGTTTGGAGTGGAGGCCATCGACTGTGGTTCCACTCCAGGAATGACTGGATTTGGTGTACGATTTCTGCCATTTCCTGCCAGTTTTTTTTCCTTCCTGGCACTAAAAAACCTCTCCCTCTTGAGTGGCTGTGGCTACCCAGGTTTTCCCATGGCCTGGATGTTTTGTATCTTTTTGTCCCCTTTAGATGGTATGCCTGGCAATTTAAGTTATAGCACAGTCTTTCCTGTACTGAAGAGGTACACAGTTCAGGGTGAAAAAGCTTACAGGAAGGGAGTTTGCATTTTCCTGTTGTCATATGGGCATGGCATTTCCTAGGGTGGTCATAGTTGCACGTCCCATCTGTTTTTCCAGATTTCCCATGCCAGCAGATACCGAGTGCATAGTATGTGCACAGGCTTGGTTTCCGTTTGCCTTGGGTTTCTGTGACTGTATTCCCTGTTGGTGCATGTTTCCCTGTCTTACTTCTATCCTCCCTAGCACCAACAATGGAGCTCCCACCATTTGTTTTTGGTAATATATCCTCACTATTGCTAGTGGAGTCCTCTAAAAATAAAAAAACTTTAAGTTGGAATGCTTGAATGAGTGTGGATGTAGTGTGGATGACAAGAAAGATGATTGTGTATGTTTTGAATGAAAAGAAGATGGATATCAGGCTCTAAGTGAAACAAAACTAAAGGGAGTAGGAGAGTTTCAGTGTGGAGGAATAAATGGGTTTTAGGTTTCTAATAGAGTTAAAGCTAAGGGAGGAGTAGTAATAATGGCAAAGGATCAGTTATGGCAGGACAAGAGGGAATATAAATGTATAAATTCAAGGATTATGTGGAGTAAAATAAGGGTGGGATGTGAAAAGTGGGTTATAGTAAGTGTTTCTGCATCTGGAGAAGAAAGAAATGTAGAGGAGACAGATTTTGGGAGATGTTGAGAGAGTGTGTGTGGAATTTTGACCCAAGTGAAAAAGACTATGGGACTGAGGGATTGACCACCTCAAAACTTTAAGGGTGATGGACTGATTACATCGTCTTCAAGTATCTTCTGCTTCTATCAACTTTTCTGTACTCGACTCGAAATAAAGATACCTGACTGTTGCATATGTGTCTTACCTAACAACAAGTGAAAAAGTACTTGTGGTGGGGGACCTAAATGCTAAAGTGGGTAAAACTTGTGGAGGGAGTAGTAAGTTTGGGGTGCCAGGGAAAAATGAAAATGGGGGCCCTTTAATTGAACTATGTATAGAAAGAGGTTTGATAATAAGTAATACATATTTTAAGAAAAAGAGGATATATAAGTATACAAGATATGATGGTTTAGAAAGACACGTAAGCAAACACTATGACATATTTATTAGAAAACGTTCCGGTCCTGGGACCTTGATCACTTCTAACATACAGAGGTAGAAAGGCATTATATATATAGGTGGAGAGTGAGGTGTGACGCACGTGACCTGAGGAATGTCATAAGAACATAAGAATGGAGGAACACTGTGGAAGGCCTACTGGTCCATGCGAGGCAGGTCCTTATCAAAACAACCTCTGCCTATGATGAGGACGGGTAGACGATGAAATCATGTGACTCCTGTGTTGTTGGGTTGGTGGTGCTTAAGTATCATGTATGCCAATGTTTTTGAAATTTTGTAGTTTCCAGTGTTGCGTTCTATAGTGTCGGTGACGGCGATTAGTGAGGCTTCTAGGCACCGTCAGCGTCTGAGGTCTGGTTCGGTGAGAACGAGTTGTGCTTCATTCCAGTTCATCAAATGTCCCGTGGAGTCTCTGTGGAGGACACAGGCGTACCTTACATCGTCTCTGTTAGAGGCATTTCGATGCTCATTCAAGCGGACTGAAAGATCTCTGCCTGTCTCGCCTACATATTTCTTGGGACAGAACCCACAGGGGATAGTGTAGACGCCTGCTGTAGAAGTTAGAGGTGTGGGGCTGCGTTTCGTAGTGAGGTCTTGATAGATGATGTGTTTATGGTGGAAACGTTGATGTTACTCATAGCAAGTGCCCGGCGAGTATTCGTGGCAACATCACCACATGGGAGTACTATGAACTGCTTGGGGGGCTGTTCCATGGGCGGTTTGTTGAGAATAGCTTGTGCCTTAAGTCTGCAATCTCGGATGAAGAAAGATGGGAACTGAAGACGTGTAAAGGCTTGTGTTATGTAAGTGCATTCTTCTTCTAGAAAACAAGGGCTGGAGATGCGAAGAGCTCTCAAGAAGAAGCCAATGAGGCCTCCTCTCTTAGTGCGGGTGTCTTGGTGTGAATAAAAGTGTATAAGTTCGTCCTTGTTGGTAGGTTTTCTATACACTTTGAAGAGAAGTTTGTCACTGTCGGGAGATCTGCACAGTAGAACGTCGAGGAAAGGAAGTTTGCCATCATTTTCGAGTAACATCAACGTTTCCACCATAAACACATCATCTATCAAAGACCTCACTACGAAACGCAGCCCCACACCTGTAACTTCTACAGCAGGCGTCTACACCTATCCCCTGTGGGTTCTGTCCCAAGAAATATGTAGGCGAGACAAGCAGAGATCTTTCAGTCCGCTTGAATGAGCATCGAAATGCCTCTAACAGAGACGATGTAAGGTACGCCTGTGTCCTCCACAGAGACTCCACGGGACATATGATGAACTGGAATGAGGCACAACTCGTTCTCACCGAACCAGACCTCAGACGCCGACGGTTCCTAGAAGCCTCACTAATCGCCGTCACCGACACTATAGAACGCAACACTGGAAACTACAAAATTTCAAAAACATTGGCATACATGATACTTAAGCACCACCAACCCAACAACACAGGAGTCACATGATTTCATCGTCTACCCGTCCTCATCATAGGCAGAGGTTGTTTTGATAAGGACCTGCCTCGCATGGGCCAGTAGGCCTTCTACAGTGTTCCTCCATTCTTATGTTCTTATGTTCTTATGACATTCCTCAGGTCACGTGCGTCACACCTCACTCTCCGCCTATATATATAATGCCTTTCTACCTCTGTATGTTACAAAGGTAATGAATACTGTAAGAATGGTTACTTGCGTTTATACATGGCTAC
>NC_091300.1:0-66605 GCF_038502225.1 Cherax quadricarinatus | reverse complement strand
ACTGTATATTAAAAATTAAAGAATAATTATAGATATACACAATTACATAACAGAAAGAAAATATATCTTAATATCACTCACCAATTTGACTGGAGATTAATGTGTATCATACTCAGAAAACCTCACTCTAACTAAATCTATGAAAATAATGCTGGCCAGAATTACACACAAATTTAGAGAGCTTATCTAAGGCTCCTGGAGCTGTCTTGTCCAGTCGTCTGATATCTCAAGTTATGCAAGAATGCACATCCACCAATTTCGCCTCCTATTTGAGAGGTGTCAACACAATTTTAACCTCAAGAGCACGAAAAATTCTTTCCATTACACTAACGTTCTATTCAATTCAAAACCAAGATGGTGAGTCCCCTCCCCAGCCGCAGGTTTCCCATTTTCGATAACATACTTCTTTTAAAAATACAATATAGGGCATCTATTTACCTATAAATTACCGTATTTCCGGAAAATATATACAGTATTTTCCACGTCACCTATTGTATCATGACACCTGTGAATCACGTTACCATCATGTTATTACTCTCCCCAGCTGAAGAAGAAAGGTCGGGATCTTAACATGTCTCACCTCAAACTCTGTATCCTGACGGCAGACATCTGTAAATAACAAGACATTATCTGTAGTTCATCCGGATTACATTATCTTCAATATAAATTACAACATTCACGATAATATTAAGTAGATTTCCCGACCAAAATCAAAACATCCTATTATGTGTCACGGTACAAAACTACAAACTATAAACAACTCTTACCTGATAACCGGAAATTTGTATGATACCAAGAAGTAAATACTGAAACATTTTTATGATCCGAGTGAGTGATGATAATTCACTTGTGTTAATATGGCAGTGAGGCTCCAGGAAGTCACTTGTGTCAACAGCACCTTGTCAGCTATGCACACTGGTATCAGGACCTCAAATACACCATACTTCCAGTTTTTGTTCACAAAAGTCACTATTTCACTGTGGGTGCCAGTCCCATCGGGGCAAGATACATCATTAGAAATTCGATGGTTATTGTTAATGAGCAACGGATAGTGGTGATGGATTGTTTACTGTGCTTGTGTGTGGTCGGGGAGGGAAGTAGTGGGTGAACTAAGTACGGAGCCTCCACCACAGTGTTGACACTGGCACAACATGACTCCACTCCCACTAACTCTATAGAAGAAGACTTTGTTGGGATTATTAACTCCGGAAAACTGTTAGTCCAAGAAAGCCAAGCAGTGTGGCTTATTTACATTTGGAACATTTTAAGTTTCATGAGAATGCGACCTACAAGAGTCAAGCAACTTCTAGGTACTTATTTACTGCCAGTTAACAGGGCAGTTGGTTTCGGAAACTTTCCATACGCCCCACCTCTCCCAGGTACTTTTGGTTGTGAGCCGAACGTACTACCACTGCCCTACGAGGCACCTAACTTCTCGTAACAACGCAAGACTCCCGCTGTTTGTGTATGGTTCCACCGAGCTAACTTGAGACTGAGCTTGCTCTAGCGACCAGACCTACATCTTTATCTCACATTAACCACTCTAGCGCCGCCCCCTTTTCTACCCCTGGCTTTCCCCATCCCTCCCCTCCCTTTCCCCTCCCAACCCATTCCCATCCTCACCAATTCCCATCAGCTTCCCACCTTTCCCCAGCTCTCCCATTTCTATCACGTACCTAACCATAAAAATCACTAGCAAATAAACAAGCCACAATAGTGGTGCAACATAGCTTGTTTAATAAAATATGATAAATCAGCTTTGTGTTATTTTATTAAAAAAACAAAAGCTATGTTTTCTTAAAGGATGCGCTGCATACATGAGTAGGACGATGAAAATATCACCTATTCTGCAGTGGGACAACTGAGGTAATTTGAGTTCTCGTTGTATACTGAGTTACCGTTGCAGTTAGTAGACCTAACTCCAGCAGTGATTGTTCAGTAACGTTGATGGATAGCAGTGACATAAACTACCGATGGAGCTACTAACCTGCGGAGACTCACATCACACACCCTGGTGGTGGTAGCAGCAGCAGCACAAGCTACTGTTGAAACCACAGATATGGACCGGGAGAGACTCACCTCACTCATGTCTCGTCGGTGGGAGAAAAAACATGAATTACTGGTACAACCACAAATCTGAACCAGTAGAGAATCACCTCACTCACCCTTTGATGGTAGCAGGAACACAAACTACTGGTGCAGCCTCAATACTGGACGTGAACCAGGGAGAGATTCACTCACGCCTCCAGAAGTAGATCGTGGCCCGGTAACCTCCTTGCATGTCCTCTATGTGTGTGTGCGTGTGTGTGTGTGTGTATGCGTGTGTGTGTGTGTGTGTGACCTCAAACTCCAGGTCCAGGGTCATGGGCTCTACACTCAAGTCCAGTTTTGGGAGAGACTGACTGTGTTCAATGATCTCTCTTTACTCTGGGGAAGCCAGCCAACACTAGTACCAGGTCAATGACTGACCTTTCCTGAGCAAATAGTCTTCAGTCATGCACGAAAAAATAAAGAGCCTATCAGCAAATGCCACATAAGTGACTTGCCAGTCTCTCTCCCTTTATATCTTTCCCTCCCCTCTCCCTTCCTCCGCCCCTTCCTCACTCTTTTTTTACAGAGTTTTAGAAGGTTAGGTTATGGGTTTCTAACTTTATTAACAAACTAAGAGCTGTTACATCAGCTCATTTTAAAGCCTTATTATTGTAATGAGCACACAGATAGCTCCAGCCATCTGTGCCAGAACTTTCATTTGGTCAACTGATTTTATTTCATGGATGTCATTATGCTGTACGAACATGTTCCAGACTAGAGTCATTCTGGGAATGAATTATCTGGGATGAAGTGATGTTCTTGAGAAAGGTACAGCTAGAGTGTAGTTGCTGCTTGCTACTCGCCTTGTTGTGTAGAAGTTCACTTCTCGCTGTCGGCGGAGTGGAGCCTAGTGTAGCCCATATTTGAGTATGCAGCACTAGTATGGAACCCACAGCTGGTCAAGCACGTCAAGAAATTAGAGAAAGTACAAAGGTTCGCAACAAGACTAGCCCCGGAGCTAAGGGGTATGTCCTACGAGAAGATAAGTGAAATCGACCTGACGACTCTGGAGGACAGGAGGGATAGAGGGGAGACAGTGGCCTTTTCTGAAGCCATACTGACGGTCTTAAAGCGAGCTGTAGTCGAAAAACGCTGTCATTGCCAGTGATTGACAGGAGTGACACTGTTCTGTAGTTGCTGATTTTCTCCCTGCTTTTATTTGTGTGTGTGTGTGTGTGTGTGTGTGTGTGAACAGGGACTACATTGCCCCTTTCCACAGAAAAGGCCATTTACACTGTGCTAGGCAATGGTGATAGATGCGAGTTAGAGGTGACGCTAGCTGACCTGCAAATCTACATGGCAATCTTGGGCTCCCCTTATTTGGGCCCACAGCCTTATTACCACTACTGACAACTCTGACAAAGTTCTTGCGGCTATCAAAAGAGTTCCCTTGCTGGACGAAGAACTTGTATCTTGGCAGAAAAGTGTTCGGCAAAGTGGTCAACTTTCTCCTGAGTGCTAATAAAGATTGTCTTATCCTGCCGACTTCGAGGTGGAATGATTTCTTTAGGTCCTTGATCAAGGACCACCAGGTTTTGGAACCCACTCTACCTGATGCTCTTTCTCTCTCCCTCTGTCTTTCTCTGCCTGTCTGTCTGTCTGTCTGTCTGTCTCTCTCTCTCTCTCTCTCTCTCTCTCTCTCTCTCTCTCTCTCACAGGCACACACAAACAATTGGTATTCATTCCAAGTATCATGGCGCTCGCGGCCCGGGTTCAAGCTAGGCTTCCTAAATTGGAAAGGAAATGTTCCCGATCTAATAACTATTAAATGTAAAGGAAAATAAATAAACTGTATAATGAATGTAGATGTATAATGAATGTAGTTACATTCATTATACATCATACATAAATGAGTAGTGAATGTAATGAAAATAAAGATAAATTATAATAAAGATAAATGAACAATGAATGTAAGTAGGAGTGTGTAAGAATTGCATTTATGAAAATGGAAGAAAAGAACAACAATACTCCCAGAGTGCAAAACATTTAACATGCTTCCGTTTCACACTTGCATTATAGGAGGGTAGTAGCTCCCTGCATAATAACTGTCTACTAACTACTTAGCAGTGGAGAATACTTGAAGATAAATTATAATAAAGTGGGCGGTAGTCAAAAGATTTTAATTGGTCCAGGGACTGGACTCCAAAGTTTTGATAGCTGATGAGGTAATGAACTCATTTATGAACTCCAATTTACATACCCATTTACTGTCACAATTTACAAAGGGAACTCGGTAGAGAAGTTACAAAGGTATTTACAGATTACAGAGGTACATAATGGGTCCAGGGACTGGGCCCCCAAAGTTTTGATAGCTGAACTAGGTACAAAGGTAATGAGCTCACAAGTTACAAAGGTAATGAATTCTGTAAGAATGGTTACTTACGTTTATACATGGCTACAATCATGAACAAATTATAGAGTAATGAGCAATTCACACTTCCACACCCGGTCACAACTGTAATGAGTTATTGGTGCAAATATTGATTGTTGAATCACACACACCACACACACACACACACACACACACACACACACACACACACACACACACACACACTCACATTACACACACACACACACACACACACACACACACACGCGGGGCCAGGAGCTAGGACTCGACCCCTGCAACCACAAATAGGTGAGTACACACACACACACACACTTTAGTTTAATATCTTTATTATGCACCCCATACCCATCCTGTGGGCGGTAGTCAAAAGATTACAAAGGTACATAATGGGTCCAGTGACTGGACCCCAAAGTTATGATAGCTGAACTAGTTACAAAGGTAATGAACTCCAGGTAGATCTGGTCACAATCATGGCAAGTTACAGAGGTAATGAATCAGCTTCACTCCTATACATGGTTACAGTCATGAACAAATTACAAAGTAATGAACCACTGATACGTCCACACCTGGTCACAATTGTAATGAGTTATAAATACAAATATTAAGTGGATCATACACCCACACTAGCGCGCGCGCACATACACACACGAGGGCGCACGCACGGACATGTGCACACGAGCGTACAAATATATGCATACACACAAGGACGCACACCCACACACACACACACCCACACACACACACACCAACACCCACACACACACCCTCACACACACCCACACACACACCCTCACACACACCCACACACACACACACACACACGCACACACACACCCACACACGCACACACACACCCACACACGCACACACACACACACACACACACACACACACACACACACACACACACCCTCACACACACCCGCACACACACCCTCACACACCCGGAGGGCCAGGGTTCGATTCCCGGCCGGTGGAAACATTTCGACACGTTTCCTTACACCTGTTGTCCTGTTCACCTAGCAGCAAATAGGTACCTGGGTGTTAGTCGACTGGTGTGGGTCGCATCCTGGGGGACAAGATTAAGGACCCCAATGGAAATAAGTTAGACAGTCCTCGATGACGCACTGACTTTCTTGGGTTATCCTGGGTGGCTAACCCTCCGGGGTTAAAAATCCGAACGAAATCTTATCTTATCTTATCTTATCTTATCACACACACACACACACACACACACACACAGTGGGGACAGTGTAGTGGGTCACAAGCGCCAGGCTCCGAGAATCTTAGTGCTTTTAGGGCGTGTTTTAGCAGCTAGAAGCAACCAGTGTTAGTGACAACGTCAGTGAACAACCCTACAAGTGATAACCAATGTATTAGCAAAAATAAATAAAGTGAAGGCGAGAGAAAGCCTGAAATTATACAACAAAATTTCAAAGTGCCAGTTCGTTGAGGCCTAGTTGGCACCTGTTGCCACATTGTTACACATATACAAAGTACAAAGCGAGTGACTAAAGAGAAAAGACCAAATAGAATTAAGAGAGGGTGGCTAACGACAAAATGTGATGTAGCACACAGCGTGAACAAGCTAGCCAGAAAGGGGATATATATATATATACATACATATACATAAATATATATAAGCAGAGGTGGTGGCAGCAGTAGGCCTGAGGGAGTAGTGCCGCCATAACAGGCTGGGTGTCATCTCAAATAAGCAGTGTACTTACCCAAAGTGAAGTGTATATTATAAAAGTAGCAGTATACAAGTGATAAGTGTGGTAAATGGGTACACATGTTTACCTGGAGAGAGTTTCGGGGGTCAACGCCCCCGCGGCCCGGTCTGTGACCAGGCCTCCTGGTGGATCAGCGCCTGATCAACCAGGCTGTTGCTGCTGGCTGCACGCAAACCAACGTACGAGCCACAGCCCGGCTGATCAGGAACTGACTTTAGGTGCTTGTCCAGTGCCAGCTTGAAGACTGCCAGGGGTCTGTTGGTAATCCCCCTTATGTGTGCTGGGAGGCAGTTGAACAGTCTCGGGCCCCTGACACTTATTGTATGGTCTCTTAACGTGCTAGTGACACCCCTGCTTTTCATTGGGGGGATGGTGCATCGTCTGCCAAGTCTTTTGCTTTCGTAGTGAGTGATTTTCGTGTGCAAGTTCGGTACTAGTCCCTCTAGGATTTTCCAGGTGTATATAATCATGTATCTCTCCCTCCTGCGTTCCAGGGAATACAGGTTTAGAAACCTCAAGCGCTCCCAGTAATTGAGGTGTTTTATCTCCGTTATGCGCGCCGTGAAAGTTCTCTGTACATTTTCTAGGTCGGCAATTTCACCTGCCTTGAAAGGTGCTGTTAGAGTGCAGCAATATTCCAGCCTAGATAGAACAAGTGACCTGAAGAGTGTCATCATGGGCTTGGCCTCCCTAGTTTTGAAGGTTCTCATTATCCATCCTGTCATTTTTCTAGCAGATGCGATTGATACAATGTTATGGTCCTTGAAGGTGAGATCCTCCGACATAATCACTCCCAGGTCTTTGACGTTGGTGTTTCGCTCTATTTTGTGGCCAGAATTTGTTTTGTACTCTGATGAAGATTTAATTTCCTCATGTTTACCATATCTGAGTAATTGAAATTTCTCATCGTTGAACTTCATATTGTTTTCTGCAGCCCACTGAAAGATTTGGTTGATGTCCGCCTGGAGCCTTGCAGTGTCTGCAATGGAAGACACTGTCATGCAGATTCGGGTGTCATCTGCAAAGGAAGACACGGTGCTGTGGCTGACATCCTTGTCTATGTCGGATATGAGGATGAGGAACAAGATGGGAGCTAGTACTGTGCCTTGTGGAACAGAGCTTTTCACCGTAGCTGCCTCGGACTTTACTCTGTTGACGACTACTCTCTGTGTTCTGTTAGTGAGGAAATTATAGATCCATCGACCGACTTTTCCTGTTATTCCTTTAGCACGCATTTTGTGCGCTATTACGCCATGGTCACACTTGTCGAAGGCTTTTGCAAAGTCTGTATATATTACATCTGCATTCTTTTTGTCTTCTAGTGCATTTAGGACCTTGTCGTAGTGATCCAGTAGTTGAGACAGACAGGAGCGACCTGTTCTAAACCCATGTTGCCCTGGGTTGTGTAACTGATGGGTTTCTAGATGGGTGGTGATCTTGCTTCTTAGGACCCTTTCAAAGATTTTTATGATATGGGATGTTAGTGCTATTGGTCTGTAGTTCTTTGCTGTTGCTTTACTGCCCCCTTTGTGGAGTGGGGCTATGTCTGTTGTTTTTAGTAACTGAGGGACGACCCCCGTGTCCATGCTCCCTCTCCATAGGATGGAAAAGGCTCGTGATAGGGGCTTCTTGCAGTTCTTGATGAACACAGAGTTCCATGAGTCTGGCCCTGGGGCAGAGTGCATGGGCATGTCATTTATCGCCTGTTCGAAGTCATTTGGCGTCAGGATAACATCGGATAGGCTTGTGTTAATCAAATTTTGTGGCTCTCTCATAAAAAATTCATTTTGATCTTCGACTCTCAGTCTGGTTAGCGGCTTGCTAAAAACTGAGTCATATTGGGACTTGAGTAGCTCACTCATTTCCTTGCTGTCATCTGTGTAGGACCCATCTTGTTTAAGTAGGGGCCCAATACTGGACGTTGTTCTCGATTTTGATTTGGCATAGGAGAAGAAATACTTTGGGTTTCTTTCGATTTCATTTATGGCTTTTAGTTCTTCCCGCGATTCCTGACTCCTAAAGGATTCTTTTAGCTTAAGTTCGATGCTTGCTATTTCTCTGACCAGTGTCTCCCTGCGCATTTCAGATATATTGACCTCTTTTAGCCGCTCTGTTATTCTTTTCCGTCGCCTGTAAAGGGAGCGCCTGTCTCTTTCTATTTTACATCTACTCCTCCTTTTTCTTAGAGGAATAAGCCTTGTGCATACATCGAGTGCCACCGAGTTAATCTGTTCTAGGCATAAGTTTGGGTCTGTGTTGCTTAGTATATCTTCCCAGCTTATATCGGTTAGGACTTGGTTTACTTGGTCCCACTTTATGTTTTTGTTATTGAAGTTGAATTTGGTGAATGCTCCCTCGTGACTAGTCTCATTTTGTCGGTCTGGGGCTCCACGCATACATGTCTGAACCTCAATTATGTTGTGATCTGAGTATATTGTTTTTGATATGGTGACATTTCTTATCAGATCATCATTGTTAGTGAAGATGAGGTCTAGTGTATTCTCCAGTCTAGTAGGCTCTATTATTTGCTGGTTTAAATTGAATTTTGTGCAGAGATTTAAAAGCTCGTGTGAGTGTGAGTTTTCATCAGAGCTGCCTCCTGGTGTTATTACTGCAACAATATTATTTGCTATATTCCTCCATTTTAGGTGCCTTAAGTTGAAATCCCCCAGGAGCAAGATGTTGGGTGCAGGAGCTGGAAGATTTTCCAGGTGGTCAATTTTTAACAGCTGTTCCTGGAATTGCTGGGATGTTGCATCCGGAGGCTTGTAGACTACCACAATAACTAGGTTTTGGTTCTCGACCTTTACTGCTAGTAATGTACTTGTTGAACACACGCTAGTATTATAATTATTAGAACTACTCTCAGTGTTAATGGTATCTCATTAGTATTACGGATACACAGAAGTGAATTGTATTTCTGGGACATATAAACAACTGACGTGCTCACACACACACACACGCGCGCACACACATACACACTCGGGGCCAGGAGCTGGGTCTCGACCCCTGAAACCACAACTAGGTGAGTACACACAGCTGATCCTTGGAATTTGACCGCCTCCCCCACAGACCTCTTACCTTTCCCCTCCCTCGCGTTTCTCCCTCTCAATACCCTCTTTCCCTCCTTTCTCCCTCTCTCTCTCTTTCTCTCCCTCTCCCTCTCTTTCTCCCTCTCTCTACCCTTTCTCTCCCCCTCACATTTCTCTCTCTCCCCCTTGGTCTTATCCCTCACCCCCATACTCTCTCCTCTCTCTCCCTCTTTCTACCCTTTCTCTCTCCTCTCTCTCCCTCTTTCTACCCTTTCTCTCTCTCCCCCACACCCTCTCCCTCCTCTACACATGTAGTAAAAGGTAGTACATAACTGGGTGAAAGAATGACTTGTTAACACACGCTAGTATTATAATTATTAGAACTACTCTCAGTGTTAATGGTATCTCATTAGTATTATGGATACACAGAAGTGAATTGTATTTCTGGGACATATAAACAACTGACGTGCTCACACACACACACACGCGCGCACACACATACACACTCGGGGCCAGGAGCTGGGTCTCGACCCCTGAAACCACAACTAGGTGAGTACACACAGCTGATCCTTGGAATTTGACTGCCTCCCCCACAGACCTCTTACCTTTTCCCTCCCTCGCGTTTCTCTCTCTCATAGCCTTCTTCCCTCCTTTCTCCCTCTCTCTCTCTTTCTCTCCCTCTCCCTCTCCCTCTCTTTCTCCCTCTCTCTACCCTTTCTCTCCCCCCTCACATTTCTCTCCCTCCCCCTTGGTCTTATCCCTCACCCCCATACTCTCTCCTCTCTCTCCCTCTTTCTACCCTTTCTCTCTCCTCTCTCTCCCTCTTTCTACCCTCTCTCTCTCTCCCCCACACCCTCTCCCTCCTCTAGCCTTCTGTCTGTGGTAATAAAAAGTAAAAAAAAAAATAAAAAAAAAAAAAAGTGGCCTTAGAGGACGGAAACCCAGAGATCTGGTGGACGAACCAGGGAGGAAAGACTGGGAGCTAGAGCTCCAAAAAAGGGAGGAAGAGTGGGGAAGGAAGATAGTAGAGCTTGGTAAGAAAATGGAGGAGCGGATAGCTGAAGAGTGCAGGAAGTGGGAAGTACAGGTCTTAGCAGCAGAAGCTAGGATACAGTGCTTAGAAGAGAAACTGCAAAGCCTGAAACAGATTAGAGAGACAAATGACAATTCAGGTGTGACATCAGGAAATTCAAAGTCAGGCGCAGACAAGGGGATGGTAAGCAACAACGGAGACATGCCGTACATGAAGGCCCTATCAGACCCACGTGGGGCCAGGGAAAAGACGACGAGCACACTAAGATCAAACGACAGGTCCGAAGACAATGAAGGTATGCTATATGCAGAGATTCTAACAGCCAACTGCAGTAGCAAGGGACAGCTGGTCAGGAAAGACAGTCCACTGAGAATAGAAGTTTCAGATATGACAGGGACTGAAGGCAAGAACATGTCAATGGAAGGAAATAAAATGCCTCAGAGGACGCAGATGGAGACTCAGTGGGAGGAGGAAAGGGCGAGGTCAGTTTTTGTGTACGGGCTCCAAGAAGCCAAGGGGGCCAACTTTGAAGAAATAAAACAGGAGGAGAAAAAAATGATTGAAGGCATCATGAAAACAATAGGGGAGGGCAATATGACCCAGGTGACAAATTTTCAGAGAATTGGGTGGTTTGCGAGTGGAAGGATACGGCCTGTCAGAGTAACTTTCAAGGAAGAATCAGTTCGAACCAGGATTCTGCAAGAGAAAGCAAGACTGAGGGACAAAGAGGGGTACCAGAGAGTATACCTCGACCGCGACAGAACACAAGAAGAAAGGACTACACTGAAAGAGAGGGTACAGAGACGCAAGGAGGAACGAGAAGCAATGAAAATGAGCAGGACCCAGACACAGGAGGAAGGGCAAACACACCCCACAGAATCTCCCACCAAAAGACTCCACCCGCGACATTCCCAACGCAACTGAGCAACCTATACTACAACCCACTCACTGTTCCCTCTGCCACCAACCCCCATATCACAAACCTCACCCCAACAGCTGTCCCTTATGGGCATTCTGACCCCACCCCCATCAACACAAACCCCACCTACACCACAGCCCCATATAGGCCCCCACCAAGGCTCTCGCTCCCCCAACCCCAATATTCTTGCATGACCACAATGATAGAAAAGAAACTAAAGGTTTGGTACACAAACGCGGATGGAATAATGAATAAACATGAGGAGTGGAATGAAAGAATCAGTGAAAAATCCCCAGACATCATAGCAGTCACAGAAACAAAACTCGCTGAGACAATAACAGACACAATCTTCCCAACAGGATATCAGATCCTGAGGAAAGATAGAAGGAGTAGAGGGGGAGGAGGGGTTGCACTGCTCATAAAACACCGATGGGGATTTGAGGAAATGGAAGGCATGGACATGATTGGAGAAAGAGACTACATTGTAGGTACAATTCAGTCCGGAGAACATAAAGTAGTCATTGGAGTGATGTATAACCCACCACAGAACTGCAGGAGGCCAAGAGAGGAGTACGAAGAAAACAACAGGGTGATGGTGGACACACTGGCTGAGGTGGCAAGAAGAGCTCACTCGAGCAGAGCAAAGTTACTGGTAATGGGCGATTTCAACCACAGGGAGATCGACTGGGAAAACCTGGAGCCACATGGGGGTCCCGAAACATGGAGAGCCAAGATGATGGATGTGGTACTTGAAAACCTCATGCATCAACATGTCAGGGACACAACCAGAGAGAGAGGGGAGGATGAGCCAGCAAGACTGGATCTTGTGTTCACCCTGAGCAGTTCAGACATTGAGGACATCACTTACGAGAGGCCCCTTGGAGCTAGCGATCATGTGGTTCTGAGTTTTGACTATATAGTAGAGTTACAAGTGGAGAAGGTAACAGGAACTGAAGGGGACAGGCCAAACTATAAAAGGGGGGACTACACAGGTATGAGAAACTTCCTGCAGGAGGTTCAGTGGGACAGAGAAATGGTAGGAAAATCAGTAAACGAGATGATGGAATATGTGGCAACAAAGTGCAAGGAGGCAGAGGAAAGTTTTGTTCCCAAGGGAAACAGAAATAATAGGAAGACCAAAACGAGTCCTTGGTTTACCCGAAGGTGTAGGGAGGCAAAAACTAAGTGCAACAGAGAATGGAAAAGGTACAGGAGGCATAGGACCCAGGAAAACAAGGAGATTAGTAGAAGAGCCAGAAACGAGTATGCACAGATAAGGAGGGAGGCCCAGCGACAGTATGAAAACGACATAGCATCGAAAGTCAAATCTGACCCGAAACTGCTGTATAGCCACATTAGGAGGAAGACAACAGTCAAGGACCAGGTGATAAGGCTGAGGAAAGAAGGTGGAGAACTCACAAGAAACGATCAAGAGGTATGTGAGGAGCTCAACACGAGATTTAAGGAAGTATTTACAGTAGAGACAGGAAGGACTCTGGGGGGACAGACCAGATGGGGACACCAGCAAGGAATACACCAACAAGTGTTGGACGACATACATACAGATGAGGAGGAGGTGAAGAAACTGCTAAGGGACATCGATACCTCAAAGGCAATGGGACCGGACAACATCTCCCCGTGGGTCCTTAGAGAGGGAGCAGATATGTTGTGCGTGCCACTTACCACAATCTTCAACACATCCCTGGAAACTGGGCAACTACCTGAGGTATGGAAGACGGCAAATGTAGTTCCCATTTTTAAAAAAGGAGACAGAAAAGAGGCACTAAACTATAGACCTGTGTCATTGACGTGTATAGTATGCAAAATTATGGAGAAGATTATCAGGAGGAGAGTGGTGGAGCACCTGGAACGGAACAGGAGTATAAATGCCAACCAGCACGGATTCACGGAAGGCAAATCCTGTGTCACAAACCTTCTGGAGTTTTATGATAAAATAACAGAAGTAAGACAAGAGAGAGAGGGGTGGGTTGATTGCATCTTCTTGGACTGCAAGAAGGCCTTTGACACAGTTCCTCACAAGAGATTAGTGCAGAAGCTAGAGCATCAGGCGCATATAACAGGAAGGGCACTGCAATGGATCAGAGAATACCTGACAGGGAGGCAACAACGAGTCATGGTACGTAATGATGTATCACAGTGGGCACCTGTGACGAGCGGGGTCCCACAGGGGTCGGTCCTAGGACCAGTGCTATTTTTGGTATATGTGAACGACATGACGGAAGGGTTAGACTCAGAAGTGTCCCTGTTTGCAGATGATGTGAAGTTAATGAGGAGAATTAAATCTGATGAGGACCAGGCAGGACTTCAAAGAGACCTGGACAGACTGGACACCTGGTCCAGCAAATGGCTTCTCGAATTTAATCCTGCCAAATGCAAAGTCATGAAGATAGGGGAAGGGCACAGAAGACCACAGACAGAGTATAGGCTAGGTGGCCAAAGACTGCAAACCTCACTCAAGGAGAAAGATCTTGGGGTGAGTATAACACCGAGCATGTCTCCGGAAGCACACATCAATCAGATAACTGCTGCAGCATATGGGCGCCTGGCAAACCTGAGAACAGCATTCCGATACCTTAGTAAGGAATCATTCAAGACACTGTACACCGTGTATGTCAGGCCCATACTGGAGTATGCAGCACCTGTTTGGAACCCGCACTTGATAAAGCACGTCAAGAAACTAGAGAAAGTACAAAGGTTTGCGACAAGGTTAGTTCCAGAGCTAAGGGGAATGTCCTATGAAGAAAGATTAAGGGAAATCGGCCTGACGACACTGGAGGACAGGAGGGTCAGGGGAGACATGATAACGACATATAAAATACTGCGTGGAATAGACAAGGTGGACAAAGACAGGATGTTCCAGGGAGGGGACACAGAAACAAGAGGCCACAATTGGAAGTTGAAGACACAAATGAGTCAGAGAGATAGTAGGAAGTATTTCTTCAGTCATAGAGTTGTAAGGCAGTGGAATAGCCTAGAAAATGACGTAGTGGAGGCAGGAACCATACACAGTTTTAAGACGAGGTTTGATAAAGCTCATGGAGCGGGGAGAGAGAGGGCCTAGTAGCAACCGGTGAAGAGGCGGGGCCAGGAGCTAGGACTCGACCCCTGCAACCACAAATAGGTGAGTACAAATAGGTGAGTACACACACACACACACACACACACACACACACACACACACACACCGTGGGAGGAGGAAAGGGCGAGGTCAGTTTTTGTGTACGGGCTCCAAGAAGCCAAGGGGGCCAACTTTGAAGAAATAAAACAGGAGGAGAAAAAAATGATTGAAGGCATCATGAAAACAATAGGGGAGGGCAATATGACCCAGGTGACAAATTTTCAGAGAATTGGGTGGTTTGCGAGTGGAAGGATACGGCCTGTCAGAGTAACTTTCAAGGAAGAATCAGTTCGAACCAGGATTCTGCAAGAGAAAGCAAGACTGAGGGACAAAGAGGGGTACCAGAGAGTATACCTCGACCGCGACAGAACACAAGAAGAAAGGACTACACTGAAAGAGAGGGTACAGAGACGCAAGGAGGAACGAGAAGCAATGAAAATGAGCAGGACCCAGACACAGGAGGAAGGGCAAACACACCCCACAGAATCTCCCACCAAAAGACTCCACCCGCGACATTCCCAACGCAACTGAGCAACCTATACTACAACCCACTCACTGTTCCCTCTGCCACCAACCCCCATATCACAAACCTCACCCCAACAGCTGTCCCTTATGGGCATTCTGACCCCACCCCCATCAACACAAACCCCACCTACACCACAGCCCCATATAGGCCCCCACCAAGGCTCTCGCTCCCCCAACCCCAATATTCTTGCATGACCACAATGATAGAAAAGAAACTAAAGGTTTGGTACACAAACGCGGATGGAATAACGAATAAACATGAGGAGTGGAATGAAAGAATCAGTGAAAAATCCCCAGACATCATAGCAGTCACAGAAACAAAACTCGCTGAGACAATAACAGACACAATCTTCCCAACAGGATATCAGATCCTGAGGAAAGATAGAAGGAGTAGAGGGGGAGGAGGGGTTGCACTGCTCATAAAACACCGATGGGGATTTGAGGAAATGGAAGGCATGGACATGATTGGAGAAAGAGACTACATTGTAGGTACAATTCAGTCCGGAGAACATAAAGTAGTCATTGGAGTGATGTATAACCCACCACAGAACTGCAGGAGGCCAAGAGAGGAGTACGAAGAAAACAACAGGGTGATGGTGGACACACTGGCTGAGGTGGCAAGAAGAGCTCACTCGAGCAGAGCAAAGTTACTGGTAATGGGCGATTTCAACCACAGGGAGATCGACTGGGAAAACCTGGAGCCACATGGGGGTCCCGAAACATGGAGAGCCAAGATGATGGATGTGGTACTTGAAAACCTCATGCATCAACATGTCAGGGACACAACCAGAGAGAGAGGGGAGGATGAGCCAGCAAGACTGGATCTTGTGTTCACCCTGAGCAGTTCAGACATTGAGGACATCACTTACGAGAGGCCCCTTGGAGCTAGCGATCATGTGGTTCTGAGTTTTGACTATATAGTAGAGTTACAAGTGGAGAAGGTAACAGGAACTGAAGGGGACAGGCCAAACTATAAAAGGGGGGACTACACAGGTATGAGAAACTTCCTGCAGGAGGTTCAGTGGGACAGAGAAATGGTAGGAAAATCAGTAAACGAGATGATGGAATATGTGGCAACAAAGTGCAAGGAGGCAGAGGAAAGTTTTGTTCCCAAGGGAAACAGAAATAATAGGAAGACCAAAACGAGTCCTTGGTTTACCCGAAGGTGTAGGGAGGCAAAAACTAAGTGCAACAGAGAATGGAAAAGGTACAGGAGGCATAGGACCCAGGAAAACAAGGAGATTAGTAGAAGAGCCAGAAACGAGTATGCACAGATAAGGAGGGAGGCCCAGCGACAGTATGAAAACGACATAGCATCGAAAGTCAAATCTGACCCGAAACTGCTGTATAGCCACATTAGGAGGAAGACAACAGTCAAGGACCAGGTGATAAGGCTGAGGAAAGAAGGTGGAGAACTCACAAGAAACGATCAAGAGGTATGTGAGGAGCTCAACACGAGATTTAAGGAAGTATTTACAGTAGAGACAGGAAGGACTCTGGGGGGACAGACCAGATGGGGACACCAGCAAGGAATACACCAACAAGTGTTGGACGACATACATACAGATGAGGAGGAGGTGAAGAAACTGCTAAGGGACATCGATACCTCAAAGGCAATGGGACCGGACAACATCTCCCCGTGGGTCCTTAGAGAGGGAGCAGATATGTTGTGCGTGCCACTTACCACAATCTTCAACACATCCCTGGAAACTGGGCAACTACCTGAGGTATGGAAGACGGCAAATGTAGTTCCCATTTTTAAAAAAGGAGACAGAAAAGAGGCACTAAACTATAGACCTGTGTCATTGACGTGTATAGTATGCAAAATTATGGAGAAGATTATCAGGAGGAGAGTGGTGGAGCACCTGGAACGGAACAGGAGTATAAATGCCAACCAGCACGGATTCACGGAAGGCAAATCCTGTGTCACAAACCTTCTGGAGTTTTATGATAAAATAACAGAAGTAAGACAAGAGAGAGAGGGGTGGGTTGATTGCATCTTCTTGGACTGCAAGAAGGCCTTTGACACAGTTCCTCACAAGAGATTAGTGCAGAAGCTAGAGCATCAGGCGCATATAACAGGAAGGGCACTGCAATGGATCAGAGAATACCTGACAGGGAGGCAACAACGAGTCATGGTACGTAATGATGTATCACAGTGGGCACCTGTGACGAGCGGGGTCCCACAGGGGTCGGTCCTAGGACCAGTGCTATTTTTGGTATATGTGAACGACATGACGGAAGGGTTAGACTCAGAAGTGTCCCTGTTTGCAGATGATGTGAAGTTAATGAGGAGAATTAAATCTGATGAGGACCAGGCAGGACTTCAAAGAGACCTGGACAGACTGGACACCTGGTCCAGCAAATGGCTTCTCGAATTTAATCCTGCCAAATGCAAAGTCATGAAGATAGGGGAAGGGCACAGAAGACCACAGACAGAGTATAGGCTAGGTGGCCAAAGACTGCAAACCTCACTCAAGGAGAAAGATCTTGGGGTGAGTATAACACCGAGCATGTCTCCGGAAGCACACATCAATCAGATAACTGCTGCAGCATATGGGCGCCTGGCAAACCTGAGAACAGCATTCCGATACCTTAGTAAGGAATCATTCAAGACACTGTACACCGTGTATGTCAGGCCCATACTGGAGTATGCAGCACCTGTTTGGAACCCGCACTTGATAAAGCACGTCAAGAAACTAGAGAAAGTACAAAGGTTTGCGACAAGGTTAGTTCCAGAGCTAAGGGGAATGTCCTATGAAGAAAGATTAAGGGAAATCGGCCTGACGACACTGGAGGACAGGAGGGTCAGGGGAGACATGATAACGACATATAAAATACTGCGTGGAATAGACAAGGTGGACAAAGACAGGATGTTCCAGGGAGGGGACACAGAAACAAGAGGCCACAATTGGAAGTTGAAGACACAAATGAGTCAGAGAGATAGTAGGAAGTATTTCTTCAGTCATAGAGTTGTAAGGCAGTGGAATAGCCTAGAAAATGACGTAGTGGAGGCAGGAACCATACACAGTTTTAAGACGAGGTTTGATAAAGCTCATGGAGCGGGGAGAGAGAGGGCCTAGTAGCAACCGGTGAAGAGGCGGGGCCAGGAGCTAGACTCGACCCCTGCAACCACAAATAGGTGAGTACAAATAGGTGAGTACACACAAGAATCAGTTACAATTAAAGTGTCAACCTTAGATACATGGACACATTTGAGTGCAAGGAGTATGGCAAACAGTTCTGTTTGAAGGGTAGAGGCCCAGTTATTGATGCGTGCTCCAATTTCTTTATGAGAGCCATCACTCTGTGTGACAACAGCAGCACTACCAGCTGCACCAGTGGACTGGTGAACAGAACCATCGACGTAAATAATTTGTGAAAGAGTGTTCTGTGTGACTAAGTTATCAATACAGCCCATACTGGAGTATGCAGCACCTGTTTGGAACCCGCACTTGATAAAGCACGTCAAGAAACTAGAGAAAGTACAAAGGTTTGCAACAAGGTTAGTTCCAGAGCTAAGGGGAATGTCCTATGAAGAAAGATTAAGGGAAATCGGCCTGACGACACTGGAGGACAGGAGGGTCAGGGGAGACATGATAACGACATATAAAATACTGCGTGGAATAGACAAGGTGGACAAGGACAGGATGTTCCAGGGAGGGGACACAGAAACAAGAGGCCACAATTGGAAGTTGAAGACACAAATGAGTCAGAGAGATAGTAGGAAGTATTTCTTCAGTCATAGAGTTGTAAGGCAGTGGAATAGCCTAGAAAATGACGTAGTGGAGGCAGGAACCATACACAGTTTTAAGACGAGGTTTGATAAAGCTCATGGAGCGGGGAGAGAGAGGGTCTAGTAGCAACCGGTGAAGAGGCGGGGCCAGGAGCTAGGACTCGACCCCTGCAACCACAAATAGGTGAGTACAAATAGGTGAGAGTACACACACACACACACACACACACACACACACACACACACACACTTTAGTTTAATATCTTTATTATGCACCCCATACCCATCCTGTGGGCGGTAGTCGAGCGGCGGCATTTCTAGTTAATGATGTTATGATGTTCCAGTACACTGGGCTACCTTGATGCAGGTCAAGCGCTCTTGATCCATGGTATGGAAGATACCCCTCCCCTTCCTTGAATTAAACCTCATTGCCTTTTATTCCCTAGGTGCTGCCATCACCCCTGCTGGTTTAGCAGGGGTGATGCAGGGTGTGAACACAAAAATGTGGTAAACCTTTAAAGTGGAGACTAGTCAAGACGCGCGACACTCGTTAGTTAGTTTAATGTTTATTATGCACCCCATACCCATCCTGTGCTCGCCTCGTAATTCCTGTACTCAGAAAATATTACAGACACTTGTCGATATACAAATCATCTCCATAATGACTCTACCACTGATTAATTCTGACCTAATTATGAGTAACAGAGCCTTAATTATCGTCACTGATGTGAGTTATCGTTTAAGGTTAGACGAAATTGTTTTCAAACATCGTTGTACACTAAACAGCTCACAGCACGATTCAGGATATATCTGCTTAGGGATTCCATCAGAAAAATCCTAAAATTGATGGATAATAGATTATATTACATTTATTTTTGTACGAAATACCTGCCATATTATTGAAGAATACATTTTTTTTTTCATCATTAACCCTTCACCAGCTCCTAATACTCTTCCTCCTCTTCAATTTCTTATATATCTCTTCCTATTCCTAATATTCTTCCATTTCTCCTCCTACTCGCAGTGACTTTACAACTAGACTCAAGGAGAACAGACACCTGGCTGCTGGTTGCTTGAGTTGTCCACACAGTAGGTGTGGCCGCGGCTACAGTGACGATGGCAAACACCACTTAAGTGGACCGAGTGTCTACGTTTGCATACACACACATACATACACTGAGATAAACAAGAGAAGCCTGCTTGAAGGTAAATACGCAGTTAATTAGGCTGATCGTGAGAAAATAAACACACGCTCACGCACTTGACCACGCACCTACACACGCACTTCTACACGCACTTGTGCACCCACTTGCACACGCACTTGCACGTACGCACACACACACACAAGAGACATAAATAGGATCATCACAATTTACACCTGGAAGATCCTACAGGGACTATTAGTATGTATTCCCTTCCATCTTCTTGCTGGTTGGTGTTTTGAGGACATCGGGGGAGATTTGGCTTTCATGTGTCTGTCTGGTGATTCTTGAACGGCGAGAAAGGCAGATATTGTTTTAGATAGACACGTGAACAAATACTGGGTCATATTTGAACGCAGAAAGCACTCCCTACAAAGAAAAAGATTAGGCAGACGGTGCAACATACCCCATATGAAAAGCAGGGGCGTCATGAGTTCACTAAGATAAAACACATTAAGTGTCTGAGGCCCAAACTATTCAGCAACCTTTCACCATGCATAAGAGGAATTCCCCAATAGACCCCCTGGATGCCTTCAAGAGAGAAATGAATAGATACCTTAAATCAGTGCCCGATCGGCCGGACTGTAGTCCGTACGTTGGACTGCAGGTGGCAAGCAGTAACAGTAATAGCAGTAACAGCAGTGTGAGCCCACACACACACACACACACACACACACACACACACACACACACACACACACACACACACACACACACACACACACACACACCACATCAACCAGATAACTGCTGCAGCATATGGGCGCCTGGCAAACCTGAGAATAGCGTTCCGATACCTCAGTTAGGAATCGTTCAAGGCACTGTACACCGTGTACGTCAGGCCCATACCGGAGTATGCATCACCAATTTGGAACCCACACCTGTTCAAGCACGTCAAGAAATTAGAGAAAGTGCAAAGGTTTGCAACAAGGTTAGTTCCATAGCTAAGGAGAATGCCCTACGAAGAAAGGTTAAGGGAAAGCGGTCTGACGGAACTGGAGGACAGGAGAGTTAGAGGAGACGTGATAACGACATACAAAACACTGAGAAATAGACAAGGTGGACAGAGACAGGATGTTCAAGAGATGGGACACAGAAACAAGGTGTCACAGTTGGAAGTTGAAGACTCAGATGAGTCAAAGGGATGTTAGGAAGTATTTCTTCAGTCATAGAGTTGTCAGGAAGTGGAATAGTCTGGCAAGTGTAGTGGAGGCAGGAACCATACATAGCTTTAAGACGAGGTATGATAAAGCTCATGGAGCAGCGAGAGTGAACTAGTAGCGACCAGTGAAGAGGAGGGGCCAGGAACCGAGTCTCGACCCCTGCAACCACAAATAGGTGAGTACACACACACACACACACACACAGGAAGAGGAGTTAGGTGAGTGATACACTGAGGCACAACCATGCTATCAAGAGCCACTGGAAAAATCAAGGGAGAAACTGACCACATACAGGCAGGATCCAGAGTCACAGAGGGTGAGGCAATGGGAGGAGGAAAGGGCAAAATCAGTGTTTATCCATGGGCTTCAGGAGAGAGAGGAAAGGACACACACTGAAAGGCAGCAGGAAGAAAGAAAGGAGATTGAGAAAATCATCACGGAAATAGGTGAAGAGATGGACGAGATTGTAAATTTTCAGAGAATAGGGGGGTACTCGAAGGGGAGAAACCGACCAATCAAGCTGATTCTCAGGACGGAAACAGTGCGGAACAGGATCCTCCAAGAGAAACCACGATTGAAATACTCGGAAGAGTACAAGAGGGTGTTCCTAGACAGAGACAGAACACAATCAGAACGACAGCAGCTGAGGGAGAGGACAAAAAAGCGAAAGGAGCTAGGAAAAGAGACAAGGATGGAACCAGCAGAGGTCAGTCAGAGCAGAACAGAACAGCAAGGGCAAGCACACACACAACTATTCTCAGAACCATACAACCTATCACACCATCCCAACACACACTACAATCCATACCCACAGCCTCCACCCAACACCGAGCTATAGAATCCCACAGTATGCTACCAGGTCTCCCACCCTCACAGGCCCCCCAAACCACAGTGTTGGAAAGGAAACTGAAGGTATGGTACACAAACGCTGATGGAATAACAAATAAGTGGGAGGAGTGGCATGAAAGAGTCAAAGAGGCATCACCGGACATCATAGCTCTCACAGAAACCAAGCTTACAGGTATGATAACAGATGCCATCTTTCCAACGGGATACCAAATCCTGAGGAAAGACAGAGGGAACAGGGGGGGGTGGAGGAGTGGCATTGCTGATCAAAAATCGCTGGAATTTTGATGAGCTGGAGAGAGGAGACAGCGGAGAAGAAAGTGATTACATAGCGGGAACGCTTCACTCTGGAGGTCCCAAGGTGGTAATAGCAGTGATGTATAACCCACCACAGAACAGCAGGAGGCCAAGGCAAGAGTACGACGAGAGCAATAGAGCGATGGTTGACACACTGGCTAGAGTGGCCAGAAGAGCTCATGCATGCAGGGCAAAGCTCCTGATCATGGGTGACTTTAACCACAAGGAGATCGATTGGGAGAACTTGGACCCACATGGGGGCCAAGATACATGGAGGGCTAAGATGATGGAGGTGGTACTGGAAAACTTCATGTACCAACACGTAAGGGACACTACAAGAGAGAGAGGAGAGGATGAACCAGCAAGGCTGGACTTAGTATTCACCTTGAGTAGTGCAGATATCGAGGACATCACATATGAAAGACCCCTTGGGGCCAGTGACCATGTGGTTTTAAGCTTCGAATACACAGTAGAGCTACAAGTGGAGGGAGAAGCAGGAAGGCCAGGACGAATGAAGCCAAACTACAAGAAAGGGGACTACACAGGAATGAGGAACTTCCTGAACGGGGTTCAGTGGGACAGAGAACTGGCAGGGAAGCCAGTTAATGAGATGATGGAATATGTAGCAACAAAATGCAAGGAGGCTGAGGAGAGGTTTGTACCCAAGGGTAACAGGAATAATGAAAAAGCCAGGATGAGCCCATGGTTTACCCAAAGGTGCAGGGAGGCAAAAACCAAGTGTGCTAGGGAATGGAAGAAATATAGAAGGCAAAGGACCCAGGAGAATAAGGAGAGCAGTCGTAGAGCCAGAAACGAATATGCACAGATAAGAAGGGAGGCCCAAAGACAATATGAAAATGACATAGCAGCGAAAGCCAAATCTGACCCGAAACTGTTGTACAGCCACATCAGGAGGAAAACAACAGTCAAGGACCAGGTAATCAGGCTAAGGAAGGAAGGAGGAGAGACAACAAGAAATGACCGTGAAGTATGTGAGGAACTCAACAAGAGATTCAAAGAAGTGTTCACAGAGGAGACAGAAGGGGCTCCAGAAAGACGGAGAGGTGGGGCACACCACCATGTGCTGGACACAGTGCACACAACCGAGGAAGAAGTGAAGAGGCTTCTGAGTGAGCTAGATACCTCAAAGGCAATGGGGCCAGATAACATCTCCCCATGGGTATTGAGAGAGGGAGCAGAGGCGCTATGTGTACCCCTAACAACAATATTCAATACATCTATCGAAACAGGGAGATTGCCTGAGGCATGGAAGACAGCAAATGTAGTCCCAATCTTTAAAAAAGGAGACAGACATGAAGCATTAAACTACAGACCAGTGTCACTGACATGTATAGTATGCAAAATCATGGAGAAGATTATCAGGAGAAGAGTGGTGGAACACCTAGAAAGGAATGATCTCATCAACAGCAGCCAACATGGTTTCAGGGACGGGAAATCCTGTGTCACAAACCTACTGGAGTTCTATGACATGGTGACAGCAGTAAGACAAGAGAGAGAGGGGTGGGTGGATTGCATATTCTTGGACTGCAAGAAGGCGTTTGACACAGTTCCACACAAGAGATTGGTGCAAAAACTGGAGGACCAAGCAGGGATAACAGGGAAGGCACTACAATGGATCAGGGAATACTTGTCAGGAAGACAGCAGCGAGTCATGGTACGTGGCGAGGTGTCAGAGTGGGCACCTGTGACCAGCGGGGTCCCACAGGGGTCAGTCCTAGGACCAGTGCTGTTTCTGGTATTTGTGAACGACATGACGGAAGGAATAGACTCTGAGGTGTCCCTGTTTGCAGATGACGTGAAGTTGATGAGAAGAATTCACTCGATCGAAGACCAGGCAGAACTACAAAGGGATCTGGACAGGCTGCAGACCTGGTCCAGCAATTGGCTCCTGGAGTTCAATCCCACCAAGTGCAAAGTCATGAAGATTGGGGAAGGGCAAAGAAGACCGCAGACGGAGTACAGTCTAGGGGGCCAGAGACTACAAACCTCACTCAAGGAAAAAGATCTTGGGGTGAGTATAACACCAGGCACATCTCCTGAAGCGCACATCAACCAAATAACTGCTGCAGCATATGGGCGCCTAGCAAACCTCAGAACAGCATTCCGACATCTTAATAAGGAATCGTTCAGGACCCTGTACACCGTGTACGTTAGGCCCATATTGGAGTATGCGGCACCAGTTTGGAACCCACACCTAGCCAAGCACGTAAAGAAACTAGAGAAAGTGCAAAGGTTTGCAACAAGACTAGTCCCAGAGCTAAGAGGTATGTCCTACGAGGAGAGGTTAAGGGAAATCAACCTGACGACACTGGAGGACAGGAGAGATAGGGGGGACATGATAACGACATACAAAATACTGAGAGGAATTGACAAGGTGGACAAAGACAGGATGTTCCAGAGATTGGACACAGTAACAAGGGGACACAGTTGGAAGTTGAAGACACAGATGAATCACAGGGATGTTAGGAAGTATTTCTTCAGCCACAGAGTAGTCAGTAAGTGGAATAGTTTGGGAAGCGATGTAGTGGAGGCAGGATCCATACATAGCTTTAAGCAGAGGTATGATAAAGCTCACGGTTCAGGGAGAGTGACCTAGTAGCGATCAGTGAAGAGGCGGGGCCAGGAGCTCGGACTCGACCCCCGCAACCTCAACTAGGTGAGTACAACTAGGTGAGATCACCGGACATCATAGCTCTCACAGACACCAAGCTCACAGGAATGATAACAGATGTCATCTTTCCAACGGGATATCAGATCCTGAGGAAAGACAGAAGGAACAGAGGGGGTGGAGGAGTGGCACTGCTGATCAAGAACCAATGTGATTTTGATGAGCTGGAAAGGGAAGACAGAGAAGAAGCAAGAGACTACATAGTATTAACAATTCAGTCTGGAGATCCCAAGGTGGTAATTGTAGTGATGTATAACCCACCACAAAACAGCAAGAGGCCAAGGCAAGAGTATGACGCAATGGTTGACACACTGGCTGAAGTGGCCAGAAGGGCTCATGTGAGCAGGGCAAAGTAGCTGATTATTGATAACTTCAGCAACAAAGAAATCGACTGGGAGAACCTGGAGCCACGTGGGGGCCCAGAAACATGGAGGGCTAAGATGATGCAGGTGGTACTGGAAAACCTCATGTGTCAACGTGTAAGGGACACTACCAGAGAGAGAGAGTAGAGGATGAACCAGCAAGACTGGACCTAGCATTTACCTTGAATAGTACAGATATTGAGGACTAACCCACCACAGAACAGCAGGAGGCCAAGGCAAGAGTATGATGAGAGCAATAGAGCGATGGTTGACACACTGGCTGCAGTGGCCAGAAGAGCTCATGCATGCAGGGCAAAGCTCCTGATCATGGGTGACTTTAACCACAAGGAAATCGATTGGGAGAACTTGGAGCCACATGGGGGCCAAGATACATGGAGGGCTAAGATGATGGAGGTGGTACTGGAAAACTTCATGTACCAACACGTAAGGGACACTACAAGAGAGAGAGGAGAGGATGAACCAGCAAGACTGGACCTAGTATTCACCTTGAGTAGTGCAGATATTGAGGACATCACATATGAAAGACCCCTTGGGGCCAGCGATCATGTGGTTTTAAGCTTCGAATACACAGTAGAGCTACAAGTGGAGGGGGAAGCAGGAAGGCCAGGGCGAATGAAGCCAAACTACAAGAAAGGGGACTACACGGGAATGAGGAACTTCCTGAACGGGGTTCAGTGGGACAGAGAACTGGCAGGGAAGCCAGTTAATGAGATGATGGAATATGTAACAACAATGTGCAAGGAGGCTGAGGAGAGGTTTGTACCCAAGGGTAACAGGAATAATGAAAAAGCCAGGATGAGCCCATGGTTCACCCAAAGGTGCAGGGAGGCAAAAACCAAGTGTGCTAGGGAATGGAAGAAATATAGAAGGCAAAGGACCCAGGAGAATAAGGAGAGCAGTCGTAGAGCCAGAAATGAATATGCACAGATAAGAAGGGAGGCCCAACGACAATATGAAAACGACATAGCAGCGAAAGCCAAATCTGACCCGAAGCTGTTATACAGCCACATCAGGAGGAAAACAACAGTCAAGGACCAGGTAATCAGGCTAAGGAAGGAAGGAGGAGAGACAACAAGAAATGACCGTGAAGTATGTGAGGAACTCAACAAGAGATTCAAAGAAGTGTTCACAGAGGAGACAGAAGGGGCTCCAGAAAGACGGAGAGGTGGGGTACACCACCAAGTGCTGGACACAGTACACACAACCGAGGAAGAAGTGAAGAGGCTTCTGAGTGAGCTAGATACCTCAAAGGCAATGGGGCCGGATAACATCTCTCCATGGGTCCTGAGAGAGGGAGCAGAGGCGCTATGTGTACCCCTAACAACAATATTCAATACATCTATCGAAACAGGGAGATTGCCTGAGGCATGGAAGACAGCAAATGTAGTCCCAATCTTTAAAAAAGGAGACAGACATGAAGCACTAAACTACAGACCAGTGTCACTGACATGTATAGTATGCAAAGTCATGGAGAAGATTATCAGGAGAAGAGTGGTGGAACACCTAGAAAGGAATGATCTCATCAACAGCAGCCAACATGGTTTCAGGGACGGGAAATCCTGTGTCACAAACCTACTGGAGTTCTATGACATGGTGACAGCAGTAAGACAAGAGAGAGAGGGGTGGGTGGATTGCATTTTCTTGGACTGCAAGAAGGCGTTTGACACAGTTCCACACAAGAGATTAGTGCAAAAACTGGAGGACCAAGCAGGGATAACAGGGAAGGCACTACAATGGATCAGGGAATACTTGTCAGGAAGACAGCAGCGAGTCATGGTACGTGGCGAGGTGTCAGAGTGGGCACCTGTGACCAGCGGGGTCCCACAGGGGTCAGTCCTAGGACCAGTGCTGTTTCTGGTATTTGTGAACGACATGACGGAAGGAATAGACTCCGAAGTGTCCCTGTTTGCAGATGACGTGAAGTTGATGAGAAGAATTCATTCGATCGAAGACCAGGCAGAACTACAAAGGGATCTGGACAGGCTGCAGACCTGGTCCAGCAATTGGCTCCTGGAGTTCAACCCCACCAAGTGCAAAGTCATGAAGATTGGGGAAGGGCAAAGAAGACCGCAGACGGAGTACAGCCTAGGGGGCCAGAGACTACAAACCTCACTCAAGGAAAAAGATCTTGGGGTGAGTATAACACCAGGCACATCTCCTGAAGCGCACATCAACCAAATAACTGCTGCAGCATATGGGCGCCTAGCAAACCTCAGAACAGCATTCCGACATCTTAATAAGGAATCGTTCAGGACCCTGTACACCGTGTACGTTAGGCCCATATTGGAGTATGCGGCACCAGTTTGGAACCCACACCTAGCCAAGCACGTAAAGAAACTAGAGAAAGTGCAAAGGTTTGCAACAAGACTAGTCCCAGAGCTAAAGGGTATGTCCTACGAGGAGAGGTTAAGGGAAATCAACCTGACGACACTGGAGGACAGGAGAGATAGGGGGGACATGATAACGACATACAAAATACTGAGAGGAATTGACAAGGTGGACAAAGACAGGATGTTCCAGAGATGGGACACAGCAACAAGGGGACACAGTTGGAAGTTGAAGACACAGATGAATCACAGGGATGTTAGGAAGTATTTCTTCAGCCACAGAGTAGTCAGGAAGTGGAATAGTTTGGGAAGCGATGTAGTGGAGGCAGGATCCATACATAGCTTTAAGCAGAGGTATGATAAAGCTCACGGTTCAGGGAGAGTGACCTAGTAGCGACCAGTGAAGAGGCGGGGCCAGGAGCTAGGACTCGACCCCTGCAACCTCAACTAGGTGAGTACAACTAGGTGAGTACACACACACACACACACACACACACACACACATACACACACACACACTAGAAAGGAATGAGCGTATTAAAGACAGCCAGCATGGTTTCAGGGACGAGAAATCTTGTGTCACAAACCTACTGGAGTTCTATGACAGGGTGACAGCAGTAAGACAAGAGAGAGAGGGGGTGGGTAGATTGCATTTTCTTGGAATCTAAGAAGGCATTTGACAAAGTTCCACACAAGAGATTAGTGCAAAAGCTGGAAGACCAGGCAGGGATAACAGGGAAGGCACTGCAATTGATCAAGGAAAACCTGTCAGGAAGACAACAGCGAGTCATGGTACGTGGCGAGGTGTCAGAGTGGGCGCCTGTGAAGAGCAGGTTCCACAGGGGTCAGTCCTAGGACCGGTGCTCTTTCTGGTATTTGTGAACGACATGATGGAGGGAATAGACTTAGAAGTGTTCCTGTTTGCAGATGATGTGAAGTTGATGAGAAGAATTCAATCGGACGAGGACCAAGCAGAACTACAAAGGAATCTGGACAGGCTGCAGACCTGGTCCAGCAACTGGCTCCTGGAGTTCAACCCCACCAAGTGCAAAGTCATGAAGATTGGGGAAGGGCAAAGAAGACCACAGACAGAGTACAGTCTAGGGGGCCAGAGACTACAAACCTCACTCAAGGAAAAGGATCTTGGGGTGAGTATAACACCGAGCACATCTCCTGAGGCGCACATCAACCAAATAACTGCTGCAGCATATTGGCGCCTAGCAAACCTAAAAACAGCATTCCGATATTTTAATAAGCATTCGTTCAGGACCCTGTACACTGTGTACGTTAGGCCCATATTGGAGTATGCTGCACCAGTTTGGAACCCACACCTAGCCAAGCACGTAAAGAAATTAGAGAAAGTGCAAAGGTTTGCAACAAGACTAGTCCCAGAGCTAAGGGGTATGTCCTACGAGGAGAAGTTAAAGGAAATCAACCTGACGACACTGAAGGACAGGAGAGATAAGGGGAACATGATAACGACATATAAAATACTGAGAGGAATTGACAAGGTGGACAGAGACAAAGATGGGCAGAGATGGGACACAGCAACAAGGGGACACAGTTGGAAGCTGAAGATTCAGATGAATCACAGAGATGTTAGGATGCATTTTTTCAGTCACAGAGTTGTCAGGAAGTGGAACTATGTCCTTTCTAAATCTAAACTTATCTAATTTAAATCCATTACTGCGGGTTCTCTCTTGGAGAGACATCCTCAAGACCTTATTAATATCCCCTTTATTAATACCTATCTTCCACTTATACACTTCGATCAGGTCTCCCCTCATTCTTCGTCTAACAAGTGAATGTAACTTAAGAGTCTTCAATCTTTCTTCATAAGGAAGATTTCTAATGCTATGTATTAATTTAGTCATCCTACGCTGAATGTTTTCTAACGAATTTATGTCCATTTTGTAATACGGAGACCAGAACTGAGCTGCATAATCTAGGTGAGGCCTTACTAATGATGTATAAAGCTGCAGTATGACCTCTGGACTTCTGTTGCTTACACTTCTTGATATAAATCCCAGTAATCTATTTGCCTTATTACGTACGCTTAGGCATTGCTGTCTTGGTTTAAGGTTGCTGCTCACCATAACCCCCAAGTCCTTTTCGCAATCTGTATGGCTAAGTTCTACATCATTTAACTTATAAGTACTAGGGTTATGGGTACTCCCAAGCTTCAGAACCTTGCATTTATCTACATTGAACTGCATCTGCCACTTTTCTGACCAAGAATAGAGTTTGTTTAAATCCTCCTGAAGTTCCATAACATCTACGTTTGAATCAATTATCCTACCTATCTTTGTGTCATTGGCGAATTTGCTCATATCACTAGTAATTCCCTCATCAAGATCATTGATATATATTATAAACAACAACGGGCCCAAGACTGATCCCTGTGGAACGCCACTTGTTACAGATCCCCACTCGGATTTAACCCCATTTATGGACACTCTCTGCTTCCTGTCAGTGAGCCATGACTCGATCCACGAGAGCACTTTTCCCCCAATGCCATGAGCTATAAATTAGTTAGACAAGACCGGCCTCTTGTGAATCCATGCTGAGTATCATTAATCAAGCTATGCTTATCGAGATGGCTTCTTATAATCTCAGCTATAATTGACTCTAGTAATTTGCCTACAATTGAGGTCAGGCTTATTGGGCGGTAATTTGACGGTAACGACTTGTCCCCTGTTTTAAAAATAGGAGTTACATTAGCCATCTTCCACATATCAGACACTACACCTGTTTGAAGAGATAAATTAAAAATATTAGTTAATGGTTCACAGAGTTCCATTTTGCATTCCTTAAGAACCCTTGAAAAAACCTCATCAGGACCCGGCGACTTATTTTGCTTCAGTCTGTCTATCTGCTTCACAACCATCTCACTAGTGACTGTGATGTTACATAATTTATCTTCTTCTAGCCCACTGTAAAAATTAATTACTGGAATATTGTTAGTGTCTTCCTGTGTAAAAACTGAGAGAAAATAATTATTTAAAATCAAGCACATTTCATTCTCTTTGTCAGTAAGGTGCCCATAGTTATTTTTTATATATATATATATATATATATATATATATATATATATATATATATATATATATATATATATATATATATATATATATATATATATATATATATATATATATATATATATATATATATATATATATATATATATATATATATATATATATATATATATATGTCGTGCCGAATATGTAAAACTGGTCAATTAGCAAGAACTCATTTAAAATTAAGTCCTTTCTAAAATTTTCTCTTATACGTTTAAAGATATATTTTTTTCATTAATGTTAATGTAAAAATTTTTAATTTTGCACCAAAAGAATCTTAGAAAACTTACCTAACCTTATTATAACAAGAGCAATTTATTTTAGCCTAACCCAACTAAATATATTTTAGATTTGTTTACAGTAATTTAATACTAAACAAACACAGTGAAATATATTTTTTTCGTTAGGTTCAGAATGATTTTGGCGAAATTATTGCATACACAAATTTTCACTTGTCCTATATGGCAAGATGAGCGTTGCTATTTAAGCCAAGATCGCAAGTTCTGCCTATTCGGCACGACATATATATATATATATATATATATATATATATATATATATATATATATATATATATATATATATATATATATATATATATATATATATATATATATATATATATATATCGTGCCGAATAGGTAAAATTTGCTATTTTGGCTTAAGTAGCAACCCTCTTCTTGCCGAATAATGCAAGCGAAAATTTGTGTATGTAATAATTTCGCAAAAATTATTCTAAACCTAACGGAAAAATATAATTAATTGTATTTGTTTATTATTAAATTATTGTAAACTTATCTAAAATATATTTAGTTGGATTAGGCTAAATTAAATTGAGCTTGTTATAATAAAGAAAGGGTTAGGTAAGTTTTCTAAAAAAAATTTTTGTACAAAATTAATATTTTTTACATTAAAATAAATGAAAAATATATATCTTTAAACGTATAAAGCAGAGAGAGAATTATAAAAGCTGGTGCAGCTGTCTTAAGACATTTCAGAAAATGTTAATATCAAAAGCTGCAAGGAAAAAAGGGCTGGAATATTATAAAATTAAAATTAAGGATAGTCATGCCAAAATCCCTAAAAAAAATACATCATCAGATGGTACTGGCAAAGAATTTACTGCTAACAGTAGTCTACAAATTACATTTGAAATATTTCTGAGTTACTGAGGGATACTGAAGGCAAAAAGAAACAGGCTCGTGTTTTTGGCTATGAAAATAAAGAAATTTAATCATTAAAAAATAATCAAAGAACAACAACATATTAATAAGACGACAAAATATACGTCGGATTTCATCTGATAAAGGTGAAAATAACATTTACTGGGATTAACCATGAGGAAGCAATGCTAAACAAAGCTAAGAGTATACAGAAATTGGAAAGCTATAAAGATATGCAAATTTAACAAGACTTTTCAGCGCAGTTAGAATGAACATAAGTTATTTTATACTCTGCCAAGACTTTAAATGAGGATTGAAGACAAGAAGAAAATTTTTTACAGAGTAACAGGGCCGTACCGACCTGTCAGATGGTTACTTAAGGCAACGATCACTGGACACATTAACCAAACCAATATAAATAAATAGAATCAAATAGCGAGACACATTTCTTAGGTTTTTTATAAACTAACCTAGATGAAATAACTTTATAAAGACTAGAAGTAATGAAGCGTTGTATGATTCCTACGGATTTAGCGCATTTCCATGAATATAAAAATAATTCAAGACGCAAGCACAATAAACCGCATGATAATGCATTGTGTTGAGGTGGGTTCCTCGAGAAGTGATCATGTTGACCAGGAAGTGTGATTGGAGGCCCACCTGCTTGCTTAAGCAACACACTGATGGCAATGTACACTCAAGATGCCAGCAGAGCCCCAAACACTACCTCCTTCACTCCCTCATTCCTTCACTCCCTCATTCCTTCACTCCCTCATTCCTTCGAGAGTTCCGGGGGTCAACGCCCCCGCGGCCCGGTCTGTGACCAGGCCTCATGGTGGAACAGGGCCTGATCAACCAGGCTGTTACTGCTGGCTGCACGCAATCCAACGTACGAGCCACAGCCCGGCTGGTCAGGTACCGACTTTAGGTGCCTGTCCAGTGCCTGCTTGAAGACAGCCAGGGGTCTATTGGTAATCCCCCTTATGTATGCTGGGAGGCAGTTGAACAGTCTTGGGCCCCTGACACTTATTGTGTTGTCTCTTAGCGTGCTAGTGACACCCCTGCTTTTCATTGGGGGGATGTTGCATCGTCTGCCGAGTCTTTTGCTTTCGGAGAGAGTGATTTTCGTGTGCAAGTTTGGTACTAGTCCCTCTAGGATTTTCCAGGTGTATATAATCATGTATCTCTCCCGCCTGCGTTCCAGGGAGTACAGGTTCAGGAACTTCAAGCGCTCCCAGTAATTGAGGTGTTTTATCTCCGTTATGCGCGCCGTGAAGGTTCTCTGTACATTTTCTAGGTCAGCAATTTCACCTGCCTTGAAAGGTGCTGTTAGTGTGCAGCAATATTCCAGCCTAGATAGAACAAGCGACCTGAAGAGTGTCATCATGGGCTTGGCATCCCTAGTTTTGAAGGTTCTCATTATCCATCCTGTCATTTTTCTAGCAGATGCGATTGATACAATGTTATGGTCCTTGAAGGTGAGATCCTCCGACATGATCACTCCCAGGTCTTTGACGTTAGTTTTTCGCTCTATTGTGTGGCTGGAATTTGTTTTATACTCTGATGAAGTTTTAATTTCCTCATGTTTACCATATCGGAGTAATTGAAATTTCTCATCGTTGAACTTCATATTGTTTTCTGCAGCCCATTGAAAGATTTGGTTGATGTCCGCCTGGAGCCTTGCAGTGTCTGCAATGGAAGACACTGTCATGCAGATTCGGGTGTCATCTGCAAAGGAAGACACGGTGCTGTGGCTTACATCCTTGTCTATGTCAGATATGAGGATGAGAAACAAGATGGGAGGAGTACTGTGCCTTGTGGAACAGAGCTTTTCACCGTAGCTGCCTCAGACTTGACTCTGTTTACTACTACTCTTTGTGTTCTGTTTGTGAGGAAGTTATAGATCCACCTACCAACTTTTCCTGTTATTCCTTTAGCACGCATTTTGTGCGCTATTACGCCATGGTCACACTTGTCGAAGGCTTTTGCAAAGTCTGTATATATTACATCTGCATTCTTTTTGTCTTCTAGTGCATCTAGGACCTTGTCGTAGTGATCCAGTAGTTGGGACAGACAGGAGCGACCTGCTCTAAACTCATGTTGCCCTAGGTTGTGTAACTGATGGGTATCTAGATGGGTGGTGATCTTGCTTCTTAGGACCCTTTCTAAGATTTTTATGATATGGGATGTTAGCGCTATCGGTCTGTAGTTCTTTGCTGTTGCTTTACTGCCCCCTTTGTGGAGTGGGGGTATGTCTGTTGTTTTTAGTAACCATGGGACGACCCCCGTGTCCATGCTCCCTCTCCATAGGATGGTAAAAGCTCGTGATAGGGGCTTCTTGCAGTTCTTGATGAACACGGAGTTCCATGAGTCTGGCCCTGGGGCAGAGTGCATGGGCATGTCATTTATCGCCTGTTCGAAGTCATTTGGTGTCAGGATAACATCAGATAGGCTTGTGTTTACCAAATTCTGTGGCTCTCTCATAAAAAATTCATTTTGATCTTCGACTCTCAGTCTGGTTAGTGGCTTGCTAAAAACTGAGTCATATTGGGACTTGAGTAGCTCACTCATTTCCTTGCTGTCATCTGTGTAAGACCCATCTTGTTTAAGTAGGGGCCCAATTTTCTTTCGATTTCATTTATGGCTTTTAGTTCTTCCCGCGATTCCTGACTCCTATAAGATTCCTTTAGCTTAAGTTCAATGCTTGCTATTTCTCTGACCAGTGTCTCCCTACGCATTGCAGACATATTGGTCTCTTTTAGCCGCTCTGTTATTGTTTTCCTTCGCCTGTAAAGGGAGCGCCTGTCTCTTTCTATTTTACATCTACTCCTCCTTTTTCTTAAAGGAATATGAATTGTGCATACATCGAGCGCCACAGAGTTAATCTGTTCTAGGCATAAGTTGGGGTCTGTGTTGCTTAGTCTATCTGCCCAGCTTATATCATTTAGGACTTGGTTTACTTGGTCCCACTTTATGTTCTTGTTATTGAAGCTGAATTTGGTGAAGGCTCCCCCGTGACTGATCCCATTTTGTCGGTCTGGGGCTCCGTGCATACATGTCTGAACCTTGATTATGTTGTGATCTGAGTATATTGTTTTTGATATGGTGACATTACGTATCAGATCATCATTGTTAGTGAAGATGAGGTCTAGTGTATTCTTCAATCTAGTAGGCTCTATTATTTGCTAGTTTAAGTTGAATTTTGTGCAGAGATTTAAAAGCTCGTGTGTGTGTGAGTTCTCGTCGAGCTGCCTCCTGGTGTTATCACTGCAACAACATTATTTGCTATATTCCTCCATTTTAGGTGCCTAAGTTGAAATCCCCCAGGAGCAAGATGTTGGGGGCAGGAGCTGGAAGGTTTTCCAGACAGTGGTCAATTCTCAACAGCTGTTCCTGGAATTGTTGGGACGTTGTATCCTGAGGCTTGTAGACTATCACAATGACTAGATTTTGGTTCTCGATCTTACCGCTGAAACTTCAACTACATCACTTGAGGCATTTAGCAGTTCTGTGCAAATAAGTGACTCTGCGATATACAGTTTGAAAGCAACTGAAGACATAGGAGGGGAAGTTCATGCTAGGCCGTCCATATAGATAGAGAATGAAGAGCCATACGTGAAAGCACGTAGGGAAGAAGAGAAACAAAAAAGGAAAGGGTTAAGTAGGTTGTTGGGATTTTCCGCGAACTGCCTCCTAACTTGCAGCTAAACTAGCTAAAATTGTTGACAAAAATATTCCGAGATAACAACTCGGACACGCCAGTGGCTCATACAAGAGAAATCCACAAGATTTTTTGTTTGCTATGTTTCCTAATAGTACACGGCAATTCTACTTACTTTAAATAGATTGAGCTTCATTCACTCGATACCTCAGAAGTTGACGGGCTACGATGTTACCTTCCGCCATTAATCTCCCAGCAGGACAACCACATTCCACGTTTCAATAGTAAAACTGGCCAGTAATGCTGAATAAAACGTAGACCCGGTCCGCTGGGGCTTGAAAGGATATTAACAGTTATCCTTGGGGTTTGAGGAAGCTTCGTTGGCAAAAAGTTCCTCTTCCTTAGTAAGAATTGCCGGTGTCCTGGCTTCAATCCATTCTTCTCGACATGTGTATTCTAACTGACTAACCAGCGTCTCTCCTGATCTCAGATTGAATTTTTGAAACTGGCAACTATCTATACTACTATTTTTAACCTATTTCTAACTAGTTTAGGTCCTATAGCGATGTTATTTTCTCTTAAGATTATTGTATACTCTGTGTAACTACCTAAATCTGTAAAATGTCAAATATTATATACAAGTGTTTATGTAAGCGGATATTAAGGGTGGTTATGCTTACACTATGAACGTTTCGTGGAACAAGTTTCCACATAGGTATAGGAAGAGACACGTGGGAAGGAATGGGTAAATAAATAAATAGGATAGGAAAGATGGGTAGGTAGATAAGTTGCTGGCAAGGGTATAGAATGTAAAAAAAAAAGTATGAATGAGAGAATAGAAAATGAGAAAATAAAGGAATTATAATTTAAAAGAAAGGAGAAAATACCGTGCCACGATTACAAGTGCAAAGAAAATGATAGGATGGATAATGAGAACGTTCAAAACGAGAAATGCCAAACCAATGATGATCCTTTTCAAATCACTTGTTCTCTCTAGGCTGGAATACTGCTGTACACTGACATCTCCATTCAAAGCAGGTGAAATTGCAGATCTTGAGACCTACAGAAATCCTTTACTGCACGTATAAGTCCACCACCACCACGTCCACCACCACCAGTACCCCCACCACCAGTACCACCACCACCATTACCCCCACCACCAGTACCACCACCACCACTACCCCCACCACCACTACCCCCACCACCAGTACCACCACCACCACTACCCCCACCACCAGTACCACCACCATAAGTACCCCCACCACCAGTTCCACCACCACCAGTACCACCACCACCAGTACCACCACCACCAGTACCACCACCACCAGTACCACCACCACCAGTACCACCACCACCAGTACCACCACCACCGGTACCACCACCACCAGTACCACCACCACCAGTACCACCACCACCGGTACCACCACCACAAGTACCACCACCACCAGTACCACCACCACCAGTACCACCACCACCAGTAACACCACCAGTACCACCACCACAAGTACCACCACCACCAGTACCACCACCACCACCACCACCGGTACCACCACCACCAGTACCACCACCACTAGTACCACCACCACCAGTACCACCACCAACAGTACCACCAGTACCACCAGCACCACCACCACCAGTGCCACCACCAGTACCACCACCAACAGTACCACCAGTACCACCACCACCAGTGCCACCACCAGTACCACCACCAACAGTACCACCACCACCACCACCACCACCAATACCACCACCACCAGTACCACCACCACCAGTACTACCACCACCACCAGTACCATCACCACCAGTGCTACCACCACCACCAGTACTACCACCACCACCACCAGTACTACCATCACCACCACCAGTACCACCACCACCAGTACCACCATCACCACCAGTACCACCACCACCGCCACCAGTGCTACCACCACCACCGGTACCACCACCATCAGCACTACCACCAGTACCACCAGCACCACCACCAGTGCCACCACCACCCAGTTCTACCACCACCGGTACCACCACCATCAGCACTACCACCAGTACCACCAGCACCACCACCAGTGCCACCACCACCCAGTTCTACCACCACCACCCAGTACTAACACCACCCAGTACTAACACCACCAGTACTACCACCACCACCAGTACTACCACCACCACCAGTACCACCACCACCAGTACCACCACCACCACCAGTACCACCACCACCAGTACCACCACCACCAGTACCACCACCACCAGAACCACCACCACCAGAACCACCACCACCACCACCACCACCACCACCACCACCACCACCACCACCACCACCACCACCACCACCACCAGAACCACCACCACCACCACCACCAGTACCAGCACCAGTACCACCACCACCAGTACCACCACCAGTGCCACTACCACCACCACCACCACTACCACCAGTACCACCACCACCAGTACCACCACCACCAGTACCACCACCACCATCAGTACCACCACCACCAGTACCACTATCACCACCACCACTACCACCAGTGCCACCACCACCAGTACCACCACCACCGGTACCACCACCACCACCAGTACCACCACACCACCACCACCACCACCACCAGTACCACCACCACTAGTACCACCACCCAGTACCACCACCACCAGTACCACCACCACCAGTACCACCCACAGTGCCACCACCACCCAGTACCACCACCACCACCACCAGTACCACCACCACCAGTACCACCACCACCAGTACCACCACCACCAGTGCCACCACCACCAGTACCACCACCACCAGTACCACCACCACCAGTACCACCACCACCAGTACCACCACCACCAGTACCACCCACCACCACCACCACCAGTGCCACCACCACCAGTACCCACCACCACCAGTGCCACCACCACCAGTACCACCACCACCAGTACCACCACCACCAGTACCACCACCACCAGTACCACCCACCACCACCAGTACCACCACCACCAACACCACCACCATCCACCACCACCACCACCACCACCACCAGTACCACCACCACCAGTACCACCACCACCAGTACCACCACCACCAGTACCACCACCACCAGTACCACCACCACCAGTACCACCACCACCAGTACCACCACCACCAGTACCACCACCACCAGTACCACCACCACCAGTACCACCACCACCAGTACCACCACCACCAGTACCACCACCATCAGTACCACCACCACCAGTACCACCACCACCAGTACCACCACCACCAGTACCACCAGCACCACCACCACCAGTACCACCACCACCAGTACCACCACCTCCAGTACCACCACCAGCAGTACCACCACCAGTGCCACCACCACCAGTACCACCACCATCAGTACCACCACCACCAGTACCACCACCACCAACCACAACCATCACCCCGTCACTACCACTACTACCACCACCACCATCAACGCAACCACAGCCACCTTCACCACCACCACCAGTATTACCACTAAAACCACCACCATCACCACTACTACCACTACAACCACCACTACAACCACCACTACCACCACCACCACTAATACTAGTACCAACACCACTACCACTCCACCACCACTACCATCACCACTGCCACCACCATCACGTGATCACCACCACTATTACCATTACCACCATGACCACTGCTACCACCACCACCACCACTACTACCCCTACCACCACCACCACCACCACTACCACCACTACTTGCAACCAGGATATGGGGGTGTGCGGCGAGTTTCCAGGTTTCAGTGTATTTAAGGGTCATGTTTTCTCCTCCCTTATTTGTGAAAGGCGTATTACACCACGGTTATGTTTGAGCAAGTCTCTCTCTCTCTCTCTCTCTCTCTCTCTCTCTCTCTCTCTCTCTCTCTCCCTCTCTCTCTCTCTCTCTCTCTCTCTCTCCACTCTCTCTCTCTCTCTCTCTCTCTCTCACTCTCTCTCTCTCTCTCTCTCTCTCTCTCTCTCTCTCTCTCTCTCTCTCTCTCTCTCTCTCTCTCCATACTTTCATTTAATTCTGCACAATTTTTTTTTATATTTTGCATTTTTAACTCCTTTATGGGTTTCGTTTTCGTTCTTTACTCTGTTCCATTAATTCATTGTCTACCTTATTTTTCCTAATGTTTATTTTTTATTCACCAATTTCTAGCTGCTTTTTTGATGATTCAAAGTTACAAGTTTAATAAGAAAGTCAGCTCCAAGAGATTTAACAAATGAACCAGTTTTTCCACTCCCTTCACAGATTTCCATAACGGTGGATGTGTCTCACAGTCTACAGTCATTGCAATGGAAACAAAATAAGATGACTTAGAGGGCGTGCAGCAGCCATGTGTGAGCGTGTTGGGAGTGAATGGCGACGAATTGCTTTTGGAATTTGACGAGCTGTTGGAGTGTGAGCAAAGTAACATTTATGAAGGGATTCAAGGAAACCGATGAGCCGACCTTGAGTCCTGAAGGTGAGAAGTACAGTGCCTGAACTCTGAAGGGGGGGGGGGGGTGATATTGCAGTATTGGTGCCCCTCCGGCAAGACAGTGATGGACTAACGGTGAAAATGTTTCTTTTTTTTTGAGCCACCCAATACATTATATATATATATATGAAAAGAGTATGTAACCTTTATTCGGCGCATGTACACACCCTCATTGAAGGGCTATCTCCCCCAACCAGCAAACCAGGTACTAAGGGTTGATGATGGTGCCCCATCGTTCAATCAGTACCCAGGTTCCAGCCAATGAGAAGATGGCTTTGGCAATCGCAGAGGTGTTGTGGGTACCACTCACCTTGTTATTCCCATTCTAGAGCTGGTTGAAGCACGGTCTGCTCTCTAGTGGCTTCTATTCTGCCTTGCTTACCGTGGAGTGCACTAATACCTATTGTTGTACATAGTGTATATAATTCTGTTCTTACTTGGTGCAGGATAATACAAGTCAAAAGTTTTTCTGTTGTGTTTATTTTGCTCCCTTTACAAACAGGATAACAGGCCTTTGGAACTCCTGGGTTGTAATACACACACACTATATATATATATATATATATATATATATATATATATATATATATATATATATATATATATATATATATATATATATATGTATATATATACATATATATATATATATATATATATATATATATATATATATATATATATATATATATATATATATATATATGTATATATATATATATATATGTATATATATATATATATATATATATATATATATATATATATATATATATATATATATATATATATATATTTGTATATATAGGCACACTACATTTACATGTATTCGTATACACACCCATTTGAATTTTCTTCTGTCTTCTAAATAGTTCTTGTTCTTATCTCCATGGGGAAGTGGAAAAGAATTTTTCCTCTGTAAGTCATGCGTGTCGTAAGAGGCGACTAAAATGCCGGAACAATGGGCTAGGAACCCCTTCTCCTGTATAAATTACTAAAAATAAGAAGAATACTTTATAAAGCTAAGAAGGCTGAATGTATGTGGATGTAGTTCAGTTGATAAGAAAGAAATGATTGCCAGTGTTATGGTAATAAAAATAATAATAATGATTTACTACAAGTACATGTACAAGGTACACAAGCCTAGTTGACATCAATGACGTACTACTATATAGAAAGCCGCTTGTTATGCAGAGCATTTCGGGCAAATTACATCAGTTTTGTCCCAGTATGCGACCCACACCAGTCGACTAACGCCTAGGTACCCATTTTACACTGATGGGTGAACATGGACAGCAAGTGTCTTATGGAAACACGTCCCTAATATTTTCCAGCCGTACCGGAGGAGATTTGAACCCCGGACCTCAGTGTGTGAGCTGAGTGCGCTAACGATCTAACTATTTAGATTGTGCCACCGAAGTGGCTAGTTTATTGTGCACCCCATATCCATCCTGTGGACGGTAGCGCAAGAGCATATGGATACACAAAAGGCCTAGGAACTAGGCCCCAAAGGGTTAACAGGAATACATATGGATTTATATCTACATATCTATAGTTCACTTATCTGTTACAAGCAAATTTAGGAAATTTGCTTAGTATATCTGGTATCTTATTTTCATTAATAAGATATCTTGACATGTCACATAGGTTATTATACTGTCTGTCTCTGTATTCCTCAATAAGTGGACAATTAAGCACATAGTGTTCAAGAGAGTGACCATATGCCTGATCACATAATTTACATTTAGTTTGATCATCATCTGTGTGTCTCCCAAACTGCCAGAAGTACTTGTAACCAAGCCTAAGCCTGGCCACTACAACATCAGTCAGTCTGTTCACATTGCAAGTTGCTCCATAAACATACTTATCTACGTTCATGTTATCATAGTGGGTTATAGATCTACTCAGGCTTCTAACTGCATTCCTATAACAATCATTTTCATTATTTACTTCTCTCCTAATATTATTCCTAATGCTAGACACAGTTATACCAAAGTTATATTCTACATTCTCCTTCTGGGTACTCTTCTTGGCTAACATATCAACTTTATCATGAAGGAGTAATCCAATGTGTGATGGGATCCATAGCAATTGTACATTAATTCCTTTGTCCCTAATTTTTGAGTATCTATACCTGGCTTCCCCAATGAGCATGTTGTTGGAGTCATTATATGAGTCAAGAGCCTTCAATGATGACATAGAATCAGTAATGATGATAGAGTCAAGCTCAGTGTCATAGGTTAGCTTTAGCGCCATTAGGATTGCAAACAATTCAGTTTGCAGTGTAGACGCCCAGTTGTTAATTCTTATGCCTAACTCAACAAATTTATTATCGTTCTTAACTAGGGAGGTGGCAACAAGAGCAGATGCAGCCCTGCCAGAAGACTCCTGTTTAGATCCATCAGTGTATATAACTTGTGATAACTTATTACTACCAGCTAGGTGAGAAATTTCTTCTTGAGCAGTTGCTCTAACAAGAGATTTAAGGAAGGGATTACTAGCAATGAGCTTCTTGGGAGGGACTTGTAGGTATGTGATATTAAATGAACACATCTTCCACGGAGGGGTGAAATGCTCTTGTTGCCTACAGTGATACAGTTCATGCAGGTTATAAAACTTAATGCAATTGCACGTTTTCACAATCCATTTAGATCTGTGTGTATTTACCTCTAGACACTTGGTAAGATTCATTGTGACAGTGTCTGGTTCGTTTCTCAACATTCTAATACCGAGTACAGTGTTAATCTCAATAATCCTATCACTGATACTAGAAATACCAAGCTCCTTCCTCATGTTAAGAACTTTTGTAGATCTGGGACAGCCAAGAATAATCCTGAGAGCTTCATTTTGCATTAACTCCAAGGGTCGGAGAGAACTTTCTCTAGCTAATATCAACATGGGAGCAGCATAATCAATTAAGTACCTAACATAGGCTATGTACATCATTCTCACGATTCTCACATTAGCACCATAGTTGGGGTTGTAGCCAGCAAAAGCTTATCTGATTAATACTCGGTGAAAAGAGAAGCACTTTCATCAATATTTTGGCTCATAAAATCAGTTTCAACCTTCCTTCAGAAGCACTCTAGGTTTTTTTCTAATACGAGATGGAAGGTTTTCATGCCTGGATGTTTTGGACCAGTCATTTATGAGGTCATTTGCTTTTTCAAGAGGAAAGGGATGAGCAACATTGCCAGTCTTTTTCCTGGTTATTTTATTTATACCTTTCCAAGCCAAACTTAAAGGGGTGGACCTATTTAATCCACTAACAAACTGTTCCCATTCCTGTTGCCTAAGTTCTTCCTTTCTATTCCTTGCATTTGTTAGTGCAGCTTGGAACGTTCTGAGCAGGTCTGGGGTTCTACATTCACGGTATGCTTTACCAATCCTCCTAGCTGCATGTGTTAGATTGCGTAGCTGTGGATCATTATAGTATTTACATTGGTTTTTATTGTTATTTATAGTGGAGGGTCTTTGTTTCCTATTCCTGCCCACTTGATCTGTGAGAACACCCTCAATAGTGGTAATTAAATCATCATTAAATTTTTGTGTGCCAATGGGCTCGTAATTCTTATACCATTGATCCAAGTGGTTAATAAAGTTGTCTCTGTGTTCTGGTTTGAGAATAAGTTTCCTCCTTCTGTATTTAGCTCCTTGATTGCTGGAGATGTGATCAAAATTGACAGTTGTTAGTCTTGGGAAGTGATCAGATAGAAGATCATCAACTATGACAGTCATGCATCGTATATGATGTATTAAATCCAAGACACAGATCTAGTATGCCACCATATATGTGAGTAGGCTCAGTAGTGCCCACAATTCGAACATTATCATGCTCATTTAGCAATTTCACTAGTTTAGTTCCATTGGTGTTTGTTATAGACCCACCAATATTCTTATGTCTGGCATTAAAATCTCCAAGAATGATGGTAGGTTCACTATTGATGCGATCTGGTAAAGCATCAGGTCGAAGCTGGTTCGCTGGGGCATAGAGATTAAAAATGTTTATGGAAAAATCGCCTGCATATACTTTGACACCATGATACTGCATGTTAACTCGACTCTGCAAGGAAAGGAGTGAATGTGGCAAGTTCTTTCTGACATACATCACACAACAGTTGGTTGACCTTAGGTTATAAGCTGCATATCCAGGCAAGTTTGGTGGAGGTGCTCCATCTTTCAATCTACATTCCTGCAAACAGATGACATCAATATTCTTGGTTGCACTAATATGATGTAAGTCAGGCAACCGCTTCCTGATGGAAGCAATGTTCCATGAAAAGATTTGTAATGTATCCATTGTAGTGAGTTATTACAATCTCTTGCTCATAAGATGGTAAAACTATTATGCTTTGACTACAGTGTGCAGGCACTTAAGAGCAAATAGCATAGTTTGTACGTCTTTATCTTCAGGACCTTTATTTTTAAGCATTTTTCGGCATATTGGCAGCCAGTTCCAAGGCAAGTCTTGAAGGCAAGAGTCATGGGCTTCTTTCTTACAAATTGTTGGAAGCTGAATGGAGATTGCTGCACTTTTGACATCATTACCATGCTCAAGAGCATCATCCTGATTACATATATTTATTAAACTTGTCAGGATCTGTTCAAGATGCTCAGTTTTTTTCTGGAAATTTGTTATAATATGAGGAAGGTCAGGCGAATCCAATGCCTCTCCGGAGGATGACACTTCTGAGTTAGTGCTTTCTTTAACACCTATCACCTTAACATGTACCATGGTTACATTAGTGTTCTCTGGATGCCCAGCCCTTTTAGGGCAGGGTAGGTTCCTGAGGCAGAGCTTTCAGCTCACAAGACTGTCATTCCCATTAGCCCCCTTGAGGCGGGGATGGCAGACCAGAGAGGCCTAGCTTCTCCCTACGAGCCCTGTGAGGGCGGGGAATGTGGCTAGGCCTGGGGACAGTTGGTCCCAACGATGAGGGGGGTACTTGTACCTCCTCCCATGGAAGACTTAGGTCTCAGACACTCCCTAGACAGGGAGCCAAGGCCGGGCCATCACTTGGAAAAGGCCCGGGCCGGGAGAATACCAGCGAATCAACAAGAAGGTCCCAGAAATGTAGGTCCACCACTGGGTACCTGGTTGCTTGCCTGTAGGTTACCTGAGATACGCGTACCTGGAGAGGGTTTCGGGGGTCAACGCCCCCGCGGCTCGGTCTGAGACCAGGCCTCACGATGGATCAGGGTCTGATCAACCAGGCTGTTACTAGTGGCCGCACGCAAGGTGACGTACGAACCACAGCCAGGTACGTACAACATTTCTGAATTTTAAAACATCCTGTAAGTAAAAGTACAGGTTACCTGTTATCTTGATAACCTGCGTCAATTCAATAGACTTTAAACCCACCAAGTTAATTTTCAAAAGACATCGCTCGTATTTCGTAATTAATAGTACATACAATCAAATGAGAATTAATCATTTAAAACACATGTCTAAAATTTAGATTAAATTATTTTCTAAAAAAAAAAAAACTGCATAAAGTAGAAAAATAGATATGAAATCAGTACACAGTAGAGTTGTATCAAGCACGTGGCAGGCATGACATATTTACATCTCTATGTTCACCTTATTATTCTCAGCAAACTGTAAGCCAATTAGTGAAGCAAAGCACAAACCAATAATTATAAAAGCACTTTTATTAAAGCTTTCGTATTTCAAACAAAGAGCAGGTAAAAAAAATACGTGAAAATAACACGAACCTTATTACGATAAGTCTGGCCCTAAACTGACCTGATTTCCGCTCAGATCAGTGAGTCCAGCACAGGGTACGACTGTGGTTTCTGCTGCCGTGACCAACCTGGGGTCTACCTGGAGGGTATTCCGGGGATCAACGCTCCCGCGGCCCGGTTCACGACAAGGCCTCCCAGTGGATCAGGGCCTGATCAACCACGCTGTTACTGCTGGCTGCACGTAGTCCAACGTACAAACCATAGCCAGGCTGATTCGGCACTAACTTTAAGTATCTGTCCAGCTCCCTCTTGAAGGCAGCCAGGGGCCTATTGGTAATTCCGTTTATGCATGGTGGGAGGCTGTTGAACAGTCTTGGGTCCCGAACACTTATGGTGTTTTCTCTCAAAGTACCAATGGCCCCCTTTTCATTGGGGGTATTTAGCACCGCCTGCCCAGTCTTTTACTTTCGTAGGGAGTGATTCCTGTGTGCAGATTCGGAACTCTGGGTAAGACTACTGTCTTTCCCAGAGGCCGATAGCTACCCCATCTTCACGTATTTCAATATAAAGACATAAGTGGGAAATGGCCGATACACCCCATACCTAGAGGGTGTTCCAGTGTCAACTCCCCCACGGCCCGGTTCATGATCAGGCCTCGAGGGGGATCAGGGCTTCATGAACCAGTCTGAATAGTGACGAGCATTTTTAAGGTTGCATTTCTACATTTCCAGTAACTCTGGAAACGCCAGCGCTGCTGGAAGGAAACTTCCTTCTGTAATAAAATATGACAGAAGAACCATCCTGGATAATGGATGTTATAGGTAACAATAATTTTAGCCTTGTATGTTGAATGTTATAGATTACAATGCGTTGTGACTTATTATATGTATTTTAATAGAATGGACACGGAAAACCTCGCAAACATTTGGATAAATCCCCAAAAACATTTGGATAAATCGCGCAAACATTTGGATATAACCAATTTTTAAAGTTCTTAATCAACGACAAGAACATGTATGTTTCTTAGTGTACCACACTAAGAGTATATTTTAATCTCTATTTTAATAATTAAAATATTCTTGACTGGTGATGTGTAGGTTATATGTAAGCCTTAATGACTTTGTAGTCAGTTTTCTTCAAACCCCATTAACAAACCAACTAGCCACTTCGGTGGCAAAATCTAAATCTCAACCATCAAACAATGTACATGACAATATATATAGGTACTCATCTATATGTGGTTACGGGGGTGTGAATAGGTTACTTGCAGCCTTCACAACCCAATAAACCAACAAAGCATTTCAGGCAGAATTTTTAAACCCATTTTCTTTCACCAATAAAACTATCACAGATGACTTTGCGAATAGTGTGGGAACAAGTTAGTGAATATGTTTACACAGGTGACGCCATGCTCCCGTTCACACACATCATTATTAACAACTGTTGAATCGAGTGAGATCGATGAACAAATACTACCTCAACTCCAACAGTAGAAATCGACTCCCGAAGCGGAGGGTAGGGAAAGCTTAGGACGATGTGGGTGGGTAAGTGGACTTCAGGAAGCGGAGTGTGAGAATTGGCGGGGAGGGAAGTAGGACGACCCCCTGAGTGAGCATAAGGGGGAAGATGCTGAAGTTGGGGAAGGGAGGGGGTGGGGAATGAGGGGGTTTGTGGTGAGAATGTCCCGGCTATAAAAGATCTTGGGCAGCGTGGTGTTGGAATATTGTGGCTGCTGGACCTCTGCCTCACCACCATGGCTTCATTGTGTTTCCTCACCCCTGTTCTCATGGTCCTCCTGGTAAGTCCTTTCTGTCTGGCTTGTGATGTGCACCTGACTGAGGAACACACTTTATTTACTCATGATATCAGCTTTCTTGCTTATGTCGTGTTTTTTTTTTTTTAATTACCAGGGTGCCTGTAGGATCCTTATAATAATAATAATAGCTTTATTTCTGCAAGTACATGTACAAGGTATACAGGCATAGCTGACGTCAATGACATACTACTATATAGAAAGCCCCTTGTTATGCAGAGCATTTCAGGCAAATTAGGTCAATTTTGTCCCAGTCGACTAACACCCAGGTACTCATTTTACTGATAGGTGAACAGGGACAGCAGGTGTCTTATGGAAACACGACATAATGTTTTCCAGTCGTACCGGGGATCGATCCCCGGACCTCAGTGTGTGAGCTGAGTGCGATAGCGATAGCTACTGAACACCTTGGAGGAATTTTGTGGAGAATCTTTAGATAATGAGAAATTGTTTTTTTTTTAACTAATGCTGGTTACTCTAACTTTATAGTATTTATTTGTGTTGTGTTTTTTATTCGTGCTAGTAGTTTATATATTCGTTACTAGGTTTATATCTTCGGTGTTCTTGTTTGTTTTGTATTTGTTTTTATTGCTAAGATTGCTAAGTGATTTACCGGGTCACAGTGTTCTTTTATATCTCAAAACTTCTTGCCTTCCTCCTCTTGTCTTCCCACTAAGGTTTCTCTTGTATTGTAATGTTGTTAAAACAGACATGTTGAGCAAAGGAAGTCCTTCCATTATTAAGATATTTCAGGTACAGGACATGGTCAAGTACAGGAAAAATACATAACATTAATATGTATATAATGCTGAAGGGTAGTTACATTAGGTGGTGGGCAAAGATCAGGTTAGGTGTAGGCCTGGGCCACCAAGGTTATGTAACATATGCTTCCTATGTTCCAAAAACTGTTTATTACGACAGGCTTCGCTAAAATGTACGTCAGGTATTTCTGACGTGAATAGCTACAAATTCTAGGAATGGCCGTCTGTCACTGTCATTCTTCTGGTACAACAAACGTACGTGTTCAAAGTTCATGAGACGTGCATGTGTGTTCTGATGTACCACACATATTCTGTGTTACCTACCCTGCAAACTTTTTTATGCTCCTGTAATCGTGTGTTCAAATCTTTGGCTGTTCTCCGATATAAATGCGATCGTGCCCTCAGAAACAATATAAAAAAGTTGATCTGATAGGCATTTGTTTATAGCATGAGACTTACCACTTAAGCTTATGCATTGAATGTGGTATGCCTTTTAGGCTTATGCACAGCAGGTGGCTTACCACTTAACTCTTTTAGCCCTGAAATATGAAAGGCATATTGGTTTGTTCTCATTTGTTGATATGCTGTGTGAGGCAGAGAGCTGCCAAAGTTACCAGATTCACAATCAAGTAGATTTTTAGAAGGTAGTGAAGGTCCCTCCAGTTTTGTATGGCCTCCAACTGTTACCAGTTCATTGCTATGGTTATAGAAAAGAGCTGGGAACCTCATATCCCATCACAGCTAAAAGGATTAAGCTTAGAAACGATACACTAAGATCATAATACTAAAATATTGTATAGCCATTATTATAATTACAGATTTTCGTAATTATTAAGTATACATACATACAAAAAATCATTATTTTTTTTTTATTCACCGGTATTCTCCCGGCCAGGGTCTTTTCCAAGTAGTGGTGACCCGGCCTTGGCTCCCTATCTGGGGAGTGTCTCGAGACTTAAGTCTCCCATGGGAGGAGGTACAAGTACCCCCTCATCTGTGGGACCAACTGTCCCCAGGCCTAGCCACATTCCCCGCCCTCACGGGGCTCGTAGGGAGAAGCTAGGCCTCTGGTCTGCCATCTGCCACTCCCCAAAGGGGCTCGTGGAGATGGCAGTCTTATGAGCTGCTGATATTTCGTTGTGTTTGTTTATTAGATTATTGTAAACTTATCTAAAATATTTTTAGATGGATTAGGCTATATTAAATTGCGGTCGTTATAATAAGGTTAGGTAAGTTTACTAAGGTTCATTTGGTACAAAATTATTTTTTTACATTAATATAAATGGAAAAATATATATATTTAAACGTACAAAAGCAAATTTTAGAAAGAACTTAATTTTAAATGAATTCTTGCTAATTGACCAGTTTTACCTATTCGGCATGACACACACACACACACACACACACACACACACACACACACACACACACACACACACACACACATATATATATATGTATATATATGTATATATATATATATATATATACATATATATATATATATATATATATATATATATATATATATATATATATATATATATATATATATCAATAACAACACTGCGCTAGCCAAGGATTTGAACCCAGGTTGTACTGGCCTGCCTCATGGTAGGCGAGAACCACAGGACCACCCAAACCTACAAGAATGGTGTAGCCAGCACACAGCTAGCTGTTGGGCCTCCAAACAGGGATTAGAATGAAATTAGCTTAGAAGCTCCCACACCTCTGTATGCCTTCGGATGGTGGCCCAACAGCTAGCTGTGTGCTGGCTGCACAATTCTTGTGGGGTTGGGTGGTCCTTTGGTTTAAAGCGTCATGTGGTTTTCGCTTACCATGAGGCAGGCCAGTACAACATGCGTTCGAATCCTTGGCTAGCGCATATATTTCACTGTGTTTGTTTATGTACCAATTATGTACCTCTGTAATCTTTTGGCTACCGCCCACAGGATGGGTATGGGGTGCATAATAAACATATTAAACTAAAAAAAATTATATGGCAAGATGATCGTTGCTATTTAAGCCAAGATCGCAAGTTCTGCCTATTCGGCACGACGTATATATATATATATATATATATATATATATATATATATATATATATATATATATATATATATATATATATATATATATATATATATATATATATATATATATATATATATATATATATATATATATATATATATATATATATATATATAACAACACTGCACTAGCCAACGACTCGAACCCATGCTGCTTTCGCCTGCTTCATGGTGGGCGAAAACACATGACGCCCTTATTCACTGAACCATAGAGCCATCCACACCATCGTGTGTCCTTGAGTAGGAAGTACCGCATTCAGTTTCGCTGGATGCCCTACTCTTAAGGATAATATGGTTCAGTGGACAAGGGCGTCATGTGTTTTCGCCCACCATGAGGCAGGCCAAAGCAGCATGGGTTCGAGTCCTTGGCTAGTGCAGTGTTGTTATTGATTATATATACGTATATATATATATATATATATATATATATATATATATATATATATATATATATATATATATATATATATATATGCAATAAGATCACAGTAAACAGGTGATTTCAAAATATGCAAAACAACCACTCTGAAAGAATAGAGAAATTCCAAGCGCTTTCGTGACTACTCGCATTATATATATATATACATTATATATATATATATATATATATATATATATATATATATATATATATATATATATATATATATATATATGTCGTGCCGAATAGGCCGAACTTGCGATCTTGGCTTATATAGCAACGATCATCTTGCCATATAGTTTTTTTTTTAGTTTAATATGTTTATTATGCACCCCATACCCATCCTGTGGGCGGTAGTCAAAAGATTACAGAGGTACATAATTGGTCCAGGGACTGGACTCCAAAGTTTCGATAGCTGAGCAAGTTACAGAGGTAATGAACTCACAATTTACAAAGGTAATGAACTCACAATTTTCAAAGGTAATGAACTCCAGGTAAGTCTAGTCACAATCATGACAAATTACAAAGGTATTTACAGATTACAGAGGTACGTAATTGGTCCAGGGACTGGACCCCCAAAGTTTTGATAGCTGAACTAGGTACAAGGTAATGAACTCACAAGTTACAAAGGTAATGAATCCTGTGAGAATGGTTACTTACGTTTATACATGGCTACAATCATGAACAAATTATAGAGTAATGAGCAATTCACACTTCCACACCCGGTCACAACGGTAGTGAGTTATTGGTGCAAATATTGATTGTTGAGTCACACACACACACACACACATACATACATACACAAACTCATACACACACACACACACACACACACACACACACATACATACACAAACTCATACACACACACACACACATACATACACAAACTCATACACACACACACACACTCATACACAAACTCATACGCACACACGCACACACACTCATACACACAAAGACAGGATGTTCCAGAGTTTGGACACAGTAACAAGGGGACACAGTTGGAAGCTAAAGACACAGATGAATCACAGGGATGTTAGGAAGTATTTCTTCAGCCACAGAGTAGTCAGTAAGTGGAATAGTTTGGGAAGCGATGTAGTGGAGGCAGGATCCATACATAGCTTTAAGCAGAGGTATGATAAAGCTCACGGCTCGGGGAGAGTGACCTAGTAGCGATCAGTGAAGAGGCGGGGCCAGGAGCTCGGACTCGACCCCCGCAACCTCAACTAGGTGAGTACAACTAGGTGAGTACACACACACACACATACACAAACTCATACACACACACACACAAACACACACACACACTCATACACAAACTCATACGCACACACGCACACACTCATACACACACACACACACAGGCCAGGAGCTATGACTCGACCCCTGCAACCACAAATAGGTGAGTACACACACATGCCATATAGGACAAGCGAAAATTTGTGTATGCAATAATTTTGCCAAAATCATTCTGAACCTAACGAAAAAAATATATTTCACTGTGTTTGTTTAGTATTAAAATGTTGTAAACAAATCTAAAATATATTTAGTTGGGTTAGGCTAAAATAAATTGTTCGTTATAATATGGTTAGGTAAGTTTTCTAAGATTCTTTTGGAGCAAAATTAAAATTTTTTACATTAACATATTCCCCCTTGATTATAATAATAATAATAATAATAATAATAATTTAAACGTATAAGAGAAATTTTTAGAAAGGACTTAATTTTAAATGAGTTCTTGCTAATTGACCAGTTTTACATATTCGGCATGACATATATATATATATATATATATATATACATATATATATATATATATATATATATAAAATATAGGGAGGTACCACCTCTAGAACTGTCCTAGGGACCCTTATCCTCAGAGAAAAGAATAAACTTGCTTCAGGGTAAACTCAAGGTTTTCCCTGAAGCTGTTTGAGAATTTTCTCCTACCACCCCCTATATTTCAAGTATGTTTTATTTAAAGACAAAAATACATATATGTGTAGTATATATATAGCAAGAACTCATTTAAAATTAAGTCCTTTCTAAAATTTTCTCTTATACGTTTAAAGATATATATTTTTCATTAATGTTAATGTAAAAATTTTTAATTTTGCACCAAAAGAATCTTAGAAGACTTACCTAACCTTATTATAACAAGAACAGTTTATTTTAGCCTAACCCAACTAAATATATTTTAAATACGCTTACAACAGTTTAGTACTAAACAATCACAATCAAATACATTTTTTTCGTAAGGTTCAGAACGATTTTGGCGAAATTATTGCATACACAAATTTTCACTTGTCCTATGTGGCAAGATGAGCGTTGCTATTTAAGCCAAGATTGCAAGTTCTACCTATTCGGCACGACATATATATATATATATATATATATATATATATATATATATATATATATATATATATATATATATATATATATATATATATATATATATATATATATGTCGTGTCGAATATATAAAACTGGTCAATTAGCAAGAACTCATTTAAAATTAAGTCTTTTCTAAAAATTTCTCTTATACGCTTGAAGATATATTTTTTCATTAACATTAATGTAAAAATTTACAATTTTGCAGCAAAAGAATCTTAGAAAACTTACCTAACTTTATTATAACAACAACAATTTATTTTTTAGCCTAACCCAACTAAATATATTTTAGATTTGTTTACAATAATTTAATACTAAACAAACACAGTGAAATATATTTTTTTCGTTAGGTTCAGAATGATTTTGGCGAAATTATTGCATACACAAATTTTCACTTGTCTTACATGGCAAGATGAGCGTTGCTGTTTAAGCCAAGATCGCAAGTTCTGCCTATTCGGCACGACATATATATATATATATATATATATATATATATATATATATATATATATATATATATATATATATATATCTATATATATATATATATATCAAACCTAATTACCAACCATAATTGTTGTTGCAGGGGTCGAGACTCAGCTCCTGGCCCCGCCTCTTCACTGATCGCTACTAGGTCCTCTCTCTCTCTCTGCTTCCTGAGCTTTGTCATACCTCGTCTTAAAGCTATGTATGGTTCCTGCCTCCACTACATCACTTGCTAGGCTATTCCACTTCCTGACGACTCTGTGACTGAAGAAGTACTTCCTAACATCCCTGTGACTCGTCTGAGTCTTCAGCTTCCAATTGTGACCCCTTGTTTCTGTGTCCCCTCTCTGGAACATCCTGTCTCTGTCCACCTTGTCTATTCCACGCAGTATTTTGTATGTTGTTATCATGTCTCCCCTGACCCTCCTGTCCTCCAGTGTCGTCAGTCCGATTTCCCTCAACCTTTCTTCGTAGGACATTCCCCTGAGCTCCGGAACTAGCCTTGTTGCAAACCTTTGTACTTTCTCTAATTTCTTGACGTGCTTGACCAGGTGTGGGTTCCAAACTGGTGCTGCATACTCCAGTATGGGCCTGACGTACACAGTGTACAGTGTCTTGAACGATTCCTTACTAAGGTATCGGAACGCTATTCTCAGGTTTGCCAGGCGCCCATATGCTGCAGCAGTTATCTGGTTGATGTGTGCCTCCGGAGACGTGCTCGGTGTTATGGTCACCCCAAGATCTTTCTCCTTGAGTGAGGTTTGCAGCCTTTGTCCACCTAGCCTATACTCTGTCTGCAGTCTTCTTTGCCCTTCCCCAATCTTTATGACTTTGCATTTGGCAGGGTTGAATTCGAGAAGCCAGTTGCTGGACCACATGTCCTGCCTGTCCAGGTCTCTTTATAGTCCTGCCTGATCCTCATCCGATTTAATCCTTCTCATTAACTTCACATCATCTGCGAACAGGGACAGTTCAGAGTCTATCCCTTCCATCATGTCATTCACATACATCAAAAATAGCACTGGTCCTAGGACTGACCCCTGTGGGACCCCGCTCGTCACAGGCGCCCACTGTGATACCTCATCACGTACCATGACTCGTTGTTGCCTCCCTGTCAGGTATTCTCTGATCCATTGCAGTGCCCTTCCTGTTATACGCGCCTGATCCTCCAGCTTCTGCACTAATCTCTTGTGAGGAACTGTGTCGAAGGCCTTCCTGCAGTCCAGGAAAATGCAATCAACCCACCCCTCTCTCTCGTGTCTTACTTCTGTTACCTTGTCATAAAACTCCAGAAGGTTTGTGACACAGGATTTGCCTTCCATGAATCCGTGCTGGTTGTCGTTTATAATCTTGTTCCATTCCAGGTGCTCCACCACTCTCCTCCTGATAATCTTCTCCATGACTTTGCATACTATACACGTCAGAGACACTGGTCTGTAGTTTAGTGCCTCGTTTCTGTCTCCTTTCTTAAAAATGGGGACTACATTTGCCGTCTTCCATACCTCAGGTAGTTGCCCAGTTTCAAGGGATGTATTGAAGATTGTGGTTAGTGGCACACACAGCGTCTCTGCTCCTTCTCTAAGGACCCACGGGGAGATGTTTTCCGGACCTCTCGCCTTTGAGGTATCGAGGTCACTTAGCAGCTTCTGCACCTCCTCCTCCGTTGTTTGTATGTCATCCAGCACCTATTGGTATATTCCCTGTTGGTGTTTCCCTGTGTGCTGTCTTCTCAGAGCCTTTCCTGTCTCTACTGTAAATATTCCTTAAATCTCATGTTGAGCTCCTCACATACCTCGTGATCGTTTCTTGTGAGTTCCCCACCTTCTTTCCTCAGCCTGATCACCTGGTCTTTGACTGTTGTCTTCCTCCTAATGTGGCTGTACAGCAGTTTCGGGTCAGACTTGACTTTCGATGCTATGTTATTTTCATACTGTCGCTGGGCCTCCCTCCTTACCTGTGCATACTCGTTCCTGGCTCTTCGACTAATCTCCTTATTTTCCTGTGTTCTTCGCCTTCTGTACTTTTTCCATTCTCTATTGCAATTAGTTTTTGCCTCCTTACTCCATCAGGTAAACCAGGGGCTCGTTCTGGTCTTCCCATTATTTCTGTTGCCCTTGGGAGCAAACCTTTCCTCTGCCTCCTTGCATTTTGTTGTTACGTATTCCATCATTTCGTTTACCGACTTTCCTACCAGCTCTCTGTCTCACTGAATCTCTTGCAGGAGTTCCTCAAACCTATGTGGTTCCCCTGTTTATAGTCTGGCTTTTCCCATTCAACTCCTGTTACCCTCTCCTCTTGTAACTCTACTATGTATTCAAAGCACAGAACCATGTGGTCACTAGCTCCTAGGGGCCTCTCATATGTGATGTCCTCGATGTCTGAACTGCTCTGGGTGAACACAAGGTTCATCCCCCCCTCTCTCTCTGGTAGTGTCCTTAACATGTGGATGCATGAGGTTCTCCATCATCTTGGCTCTCCATGTTTTGGGACCCCCGTGTGGCTCCAGGTTTTCCCAATCGATCTCCCTGTGATTGAAATCGTCCATAACCAGTAACTTTGCTCTGCTCGAGTGAGCTCTTCTTGCCACCTCAGCAAGTGTGCCCACCATTGCTCTGTTGCTCTCTTCATATTCCTCTCTTGGCCTCCTTCAGTTCTGTGGTGGATTATACATCACTGCAATGACTACCTTGTGCTCCCCAGACTGAAGTGAACCTACTATGTATTCTCTTTTGCCAATCTCGTCCATTGCATCTGTTATTGTCTCACTGAGTTTCGTTTCTGTGACTGCTATGATGTCTGGGGACTTCTCATTGATTCTTTCATGCCACTCCTCATATTTGTTTGTAATTCCATCTGCATTCGTGTACCAAACCTTCAACTTGTGCTCCAAAACTGTGGTCCTGGGAAGATATTGGGGTTGGGAGAGCAGGAGCCCTGCCGGGGGCCTACGGGAGGTTACAGTGGGGGCAGAGTTCCCATAGGGGGTTGCTGTAGATTTGGGGCTCGTGGTGTGAGGGGTGGGGACAGAGGGATCCGTGTGTGATTGTTGGTTTAGATGGTTCAGTTGCTTTGGAGTTGTCGTGGTTGGAGTCCTTCTGCAGGTGTTTCTCAGGGGGATGTTTGCAGTTCTGCCTGTGTCTGGGTTATTCTGCTTTTCTTTATCACTTCCTCCCATTCCTCCTTTCGTTTTGGCACTCTCTTTCAGTATCCTCCTTTCCTCTTGCATTCGGTCTCGATCGAGGTACACACTCTAGAATTCCAGTTTGTCCCTCAGCAATGCTTTCACCTGCAGGATCATGGTTCGAGTTGATTCTACCTTGAAAATTACTTTGAGAGACCGCTTCCTTCTCCTTGCGAACCACCCAGTTCTCCGAAAATTTGCCACCTAGGTCATGTCGCCCTCGCCTATTGCCTTCATGGTACCTTCAATCGCTTTTATCTCCTCCTGTTTTATTTCATCATAGGTTTTCCCTTCGGCTTCCTGTGCGTGTATGTGTGTGTGATCTAGTGAGTATATATTTCAGCCTGGTAGTGTATTCCAATACTATATTGCTCCTTACAGGTGGGTGTTGTGACGCCACAGGAAGAGGAGCAACGTCCTCTAAGGTCAGTCACTCTTCCATCTCGAGTAACCTCCAGCATCACGCTAACTCACTTGACTATGATAACTGTATATGATCATAGCTGAGTAGATAAACTCAACAAATATTTGAGCTATTATTATCACCTAACTGAAGGAACACAAGGAATTCTACAGCTTCTGTTAAAAACTTAATTATATTCAAATTCATTTTTTTTATTTCTTTGCATAGTATACAATATGTGATTTACACCTTATAAAATATTGTTAAGCACAGAGAAAGCCACTAACATGCCTGAGCATTTCGGGCAGACTAATCCTTATGCTTACATATTACTAAAACTAGACATAGGTTATTGAGTGGTAAATTTTAATTATTCATTATTTTACATTATTACAAAAGAGACGTAGCCAAAAATTTTATAATTAATAAGATTTACAGTAGAGAGGTAGCAAAAATTAAATAGAAGTATTATAATTAGTACAATTTACAATATCACAACAGTACAATTTTAAGTGCGTACCTCAGGGAAAACTCAAGGTTCTCCCCGGAGCTGTTTGAATATTTTCTTCTCCTACCACCTCCTATAATCTATATTCTAAGTGAACTTTATTAATAGACAGAATACATTGACAGAAAAGACAAAAATGAATACATTGGTACAATATATCGAAGATTATGAATCTCCTCCATCACTGTCTTGCCAGAAGGGTGCTTTACACTACAGTTTTTAAACTGCAACATTAACACCCCTCCTTCAGAGTGCAGGCACTGTACTTCCCATCTCCAGGACTCAAGTCCGGCCTGCCGGTTTCCCTGAATCCCTTCATAAATGTTACTTTGCTCACACTCCAACAGCACGTCAAGTATTAAAAACCATTTGTCTCCATTCACTCCTATCAAACACGCTCACGCATGCCTGCTGGAAGTCCAAGCCCCTCGCACACAAAACCTCCTTTACCCCCTCCCTCCAACCTTTCCTAGGCCGACCCCTACCCCGCCTTCCTTCCACTACAGACTGATACACTCTTGAAGTCATTCTGTTTCGCTCCATTCTCTCTACATGTCCGAACCACCTCAACAACCCTTCCTCAGCCCTCTGGACAACAGTTTTGGTAATCCCGCACCTCCTCCTAACTTCCAAACTACGAATTCTCTGCATTATATTCACACCACACATTGCCCTCAGACATGACATCTCCACTGCCTCCAGCCTTCTCCTCGCTGCAACATTCATCACCCATGCTTCACACCCATATAAGAGCGTTGGTAAAACTATACTCTCATACATTCCCCTCTTTGCCTCCAAGGACAAAGTTCTTTGTCTCCACAGACTCCTAAGTGCACCGCTCACCCTTTTCCCCTCATCAATTCTATGATTCACCTCATCTTTCATAGACCCATCCGCTGACACGTCCACTCCCAAATATCTGAATACATTCACCTCCTCCATACTCTCTCCCTCCAATCTGATATCCAATCTTTCATCACCTAATCTTTTTGTTATCCTCATAACCTTACTCTTTCCTGTATTCACTTTTAATTTTCTTCTTTTACATACCCTACCAAATTCATCCACCAACCTCTGCAACTTCTCTTCAGAATCTCCCAAGAGCACAGTGTCATCAGCAAAGAGCAACTGTGACAACTCCCACTTTATGTGTGATTCTTTATCTTTTAACTCCACGCCTCTTGCCAAGACCCTCGCATTTACTTCTCTTACAACCCCATCTATAAATATATTGAACAACCACGGTGACATCACACATCCTTGTCTAAGGCCTACTTTTACTGGGAAATAATCTCCCTCTTTCCTACATACTCTAACTTGAGCCTCACTATCCTCGTAAAAACTCTTCACTGCTTTCAGTAACCTACCTCCTACACCATACACCTGCAACATCTGCCACATTGCCCCCCTATCCACCCTGTCATACGCCTTTTCCAAATCCATAAATGCCACAAAAACCTCTTTAGCCTTATCTAAATACTGTTCACTTATATGTTTCACTGTAAACACCTGGTCCACACACCCCCTACCTTTCCTAAAGCCTCCTTGTTCATCTGCTATCCTATTCTCCGTCTTACTCTTAATTCTTTCAATAATAACTCTACCATACACTTTACCAGGTATACTCAACAGACTTATCCCCCTATAATTTTTGCACTCTCTTTTGTCCCCTTTGCCTTTATACAAAGGAACTATGCATGCTCTCTGCCAATCCCTAGGTACCTTACCCTCTTCCATACATTTCTTAAATAATTGCACCAACCACTCCAAAACTATATCCCCACCTGCTTTTAACATTTCTATCTTTATCCCATCAATCCCAGCTGCCTTACCCCCTTTCATTCTACCTACTGCCTCACGAACTTCCCCCACACTCACAACTGGCTCTTCCTCACTCCTACAAGATGTTATTCCTCCTTGCCCTATACACGAAATCACAGCTTCCCTATCTTCCTCAACATTTTTACAATTCCTCATATCTTCCCATCTCCATATATATATATATATATATATATATATATATATATATATATATATATATATATATATATATATATATATATATATATATATATATATTGGGGTCCACCTCTGGTGTAAATTGTGGGACCCATAGCCTCGGAGAAGTGGATAAAAAGGCTTCAAGGAAGAATATTTGGATTTCTTCCTGAAGCCGTTTGAATATTCCACTTCCCCTACCACCCCATCTTTTAATATATTTTTTTTTTACCAATAGGAATATTTTATTACATAATATGGTACAGAAGATTTAAGAGATACATTGTTGATATAAAGGTGGCATATACGGTACATGTTGTTACGTGTGTATCACCGATTATAAGGCGAAAATCTCATCCAGCTCCTCAGAGCTGGGGCGTGTGCCCAAAATGCAGCAGGCATTACCCCTTTGAACAGCCGCACTGAGCCGCTGGAACAGAAAACTAGCTGCCCTGGGATCCCTAGTTACCCTGATGAGTCTTTTTCCCAGCTCCTTAAGGAATTTAGATGCACTCTTTCCCCATGAGCCAAGGGTCTCTGAGCCTATGGGAACAAACATATAATGATGGGCAAGTTCTCCATATTTTCTAGACTTTTGGGACTCCCTGAAGCTGGCAGCTGCCCCTCCTTCCTCCCTGGTGTATTGGAGATAGGTATCAGCCAAGGTAGATGCACATGTATAGTCCCACACCACCTGCTTCCCATCTGTCCAGGCTTGAAGGGTGATACCATCTGGACGCTTCTGGCTGCCATCAGATCTGCATAGTTGGGGTGGCTCCCTTACTGCTGGGCATCCAGCTGTTGTGAGGCTCCTCTTGATAATGTTATTAACCTCCTCATGTCTTGCAATCTTTCCCTCGGATTTACGGCACACAAGACCATGGTACCCGAATCGGTCTGCTGCTTCACTGCCACAAATACACCTGTGTTCGGCGAGAATAGGGGCGGCAAGTCGAAGGGCAACACCGATGCGGATGGTCTGTGGGTCGAGGCGTGTGCCAAGGCTGGAGTTGGGAACAGCCAACAGAAAGTCCCCAGCATGAGGGGCTCTCACTGCCAGGAGGCGGGCTCTATCCTTCCCTGACACACTCTGAAGCATTGTTGAGGCTATATTTTCCACTATTGGACCATCCCAGTGCGATTGTTTGTAGTTGTTGGGGGGAGCAGGTCTGGTTTCAGAGCCCGTTAGATTATCCCAGATCATTGCTCCGTCAATGAATTTTTGGTCCTGGACTCCAATCTTGTCCCTAAGATGTTCAGGGAGAATCGCTGCTACAAGCTCTCTGGATGCAATACACGAGGACAGAAAAGCAGGTAACGCAATCTGTGATGACTTGCGGACACCAATGCCTCCTAGTCTGACTGGAAGTGTAGCTTGGTTCCACTGCCCGTCTTCTAGAGTAAGGTTAAGTACTTTCGTAAAAATCTGCCTCAGAATACTGTCATATTCGTGCAGTATAGGGTTATCATATGAAGGTGCACATCTTAGGAAATATGTCAACCTGGGCAGACTCAAGCACTTTGTGAGAAGGCACAAGGCATCGTGGGTGTCCAGATTGCCTATTCATTGTTCCATTCTCCTTAACTCTTCCAATTTCTTCCTGAGAATTGTGTCAATGGCATTGCTTCCCAGAGGTGCTCCTAGCAAGACACTATTTGTGGGGGCAATGACTGCTGCTCCTGGTAGTTTTGATCTCACTGCATTTATCACTTGTTGACTGACTGAGATGATTTCACATTTGGATGGATTCAGGATGAGACCCATTTCCTGTCCCCGTGTCATTACCTGTGTAAGGTCATGTAGGAGGGACTCCTTTGTACCTGCTAGTGTGCCATCATCTAGGAACCAGATGTTTAGCTCGCTGGTCAGTCTGACTGTGATTTCCCTAACTGCTATACAGAAGAGAAATGGTGCAAGAGGATCTCCTTGTTGGACACCCTCCGATGATGTGATTTCATGCTCTCCAAAGAGAAGCATTGATTCCTTGCTATACCCAGCTGAAACAAAAGGGAAGAGACCAGGGAAATGTTCTTGTACTGCTGCTAATACCACGTCTCTTTTCAGGAGATTGAACGCATTCTTGAAATCTAATTTTACCACTGCATTGTCCTCAGGCAGGTTGTTGATATATGCCCTTGTTGCATGAACCGCTGCTTCACTTCCTTGAGAGACCCCAAAGCCAAGCTGGTTTGGTTGAAGCATCATGGCTGCCTGTGCACGAATACTTGAAAGAGTAGTGAAATTCCAAGCGCTTTCGTGACTACTCACATTGTCAATGCGAGTAGTCACGAAAGCGCTTGGAATTTCACTACTCTTTCACAGTGGTTGTTTTGTATATTTTAAATTCACCTGTTTACTGGTGTATAATATATATATATATATATATATATATATATATATATATATATATATATATATATATATATATATATATATATATATATATATATATATATAGGTGTATAATATATATATATATATATTATAATGTATAATGTTGCAGTTTAAAAACTGTAGTGTAAAGCACCCTTCTGGCAAGACAGTGATGGAGTGAATGATGGTGAAAGTTTTTCTTTTTCGGGCCACCCTGCCTTGGTGGGAATCGGCCAGTGTGTTAATAAAATATTATATATATATATATATATATATATATATATATATATATATAAATATATATATATATATATATAGATATATATATATATATATATATACAAGGAATTCGCGAGAACATGCGAAATATACACAAACACTGATCTCTGGCTGAAGGAGACTCGAACCTACGAACCTTAGGACAAGGTACGCAGTGCTTTACCAATCTATCCACACTGGACAATACCTTGGCGTGTAGCATGCGCTACACGTTTGATCCAAGGCAGCCAGCTTTCAGGAAGAAGGCTTACAGCTTTTCATCTCATCCCCTGCATGCATCAGCCTTATTCCCAAAATTAGGGATTAAAGTATAATTGACTGGAGGTGTATAGGTGGCATGCAGCCTTAATGACCCTCGTGAAGTCGATAAGCTATAAGACCAATAAACTTGTCCATTACTAACTGAGGCTCGCCCCTAGCATGCGTTGCGTGTCAGAAGGAAGGTTCCCACATCCCAGTGACTGCGGAGGCTTCGTGGATTGTCTACCTGACGGAGAAGGATTGAGGGCTCGTGAAGGATCCTGCAGGGGCCGCGCCTACCATCCCACCCTCAGGAAGTGTGTCACCTTGAATAAAGTAAGTATGGCTCAGAGAGTGAGTTCGTAGGTGAGTTTGGCTTATGGTGTGCGCTTGTAGAGGAGTGTGGCGGCTTAGTGTGTCAGCTTGTGAATGTGGCTCAGGGTGTGGACCTGGAAGTAAATGTAACTCGCGGTGTTAATTTGTAAACTAGTGAACATTTAAAGTGTCAGATTCTATTAGATGAGTTGCTCACAAAGTTATATTGCATGGGACGAATGCATTACATTTTCTTCTTTCATTCATAATACGTGAATTAAGAAACCTGAAGGTTGTATGTCATGTGAGGTCAGGGAGAATAATTGCAGTTTCTACCACAGACGGACGAGGCTGCATGTGTTGTGTAGTCAGGATGAGTGAAGATGTTTTGTACAAGGACAAGGCTGCATGTGATGTGTCGTCAGGGTAAATGTTTGTGATTCGTTCCACAGGTGGCAGAGGAAGCATGTCATGTGTAGTCAGGGTGTGTGATAGTGGTTCCTACCACAGGTGGAACAGTGTTGGGTAGTGAGAATGAGTGATGGTGGTTCTTTCCACAGGTTGATGGATGTAAGCCTCGTGCCGCCAGAGCTCTCGCCAACGATCCCAAGTTGGACTATGTTTGTGAAAACTCCACAAGTGACTTCATGTGTGCCGACTGCAAGACACTAGTCCTCTGTGTCAACGGTACAGCATATCCAGAGACTTGCGGTTCTGGCGACTTGTGTAATATCGATAATGACCATTTTGGAGGTGGTGTGTGCTACCCTAACCAACCTTCAGATTGTTCTTGCGATGCACCCAACCAGTTCAAGGAAGATTCTTACAATGAAGCTCGCTTCTTATTCTGCGAGGCCACAGGTTCGGACCCACAAATCTTCCAGTGCCCTGATGACCATGTTTTCGATTCCACAATGAACCAGTGTATACATTACAACGGTCTACCGGAGTGCACCAGCATTGGTGTCTTTGCAAATTCCAGAAACTGCTCCCAGTTCTACAACTGCATTCCCACAATTGACGGCTGGGTACAGAAACCCTTCTCGTGTAACAATGAGACTCATAAGCATTTAATGTATAACGAGGCAGCTGGTAGCTGTGAGGACCCATGCACCTGGGGCAACGGAAATTTTAAATGCGAGGAAGAAGGTCGCTTTGCCGACCCTCTCAACTGCCAACGATACTACGAGTGTGTGAAAGACACAAGTGAGGCATCAGATTTCCGCCAGGCTCTACACGAGTGTCCAGAGGGCTACGAGTGGGACCAATCAGCGAGAAATTCTTACGGTCATTGTGTGCTAGAGGGCAATAGCTTAAACCCGTGTGTCCCTGCTGTTGCCAACAAGTGCAGTGTGGATAGGAGTCAGTGTCCCAGCACCACTGAAGAGCCCGATGATACCACTGACCAACCAACCACTCACCAGCATGAATAAGACCTGGACAAAGACCAGTCTAATGCCTTCATGACCTGACCTTCACTCACTCCTAGCAGAACGTTCGTTTTTGTTATGTAGAATTGTAGTTCTTTGTTGTCTATTTATTCATTGTTGGCTGAAATATATCACAATCACCTCGTGCAAAAATTGTTTTACGCACCTTGAGGTCTACCTAGTGTCCCTGACCTATTTTATATACACCTATTTTATATATACCTATTTTATATACACCCCACATTACTGACAATCCTGGGACTAAAGATAAATACAACTCTTAGAGCATTTAATTAGGAGAATGGTATAAACCTTGGTAATAAATACCGACAAGTTGGTTTAGAAAGACACGTAAGCAAACACTATAACATATTTATTAGAAAACGTTTCGGTCCTGGGACCTTGATCACTTCTAACATACAGAGGTAGAAAGACATTATATATATAGGCGGAGAGTGAGATGTGACGCACGTGACCTGAGGAATGTCATAAGAACATAAGAATGGAGGAACACTGTAGAAGGCCTACTGGCCCATGCGAGGCAGGTCCTTATCAAAACAACCTCTGGATGAGGACGGGTAGACGATGAAATCATGTGACTCCTGTGTTGTTGGGTTGGTGGTGCTTAAGTATCATGTATGCCAATGTTTTTGAAATTTTGTAGTTTCCAGTGTTGCGTTCTATAGTGTCGGTGACGGCGATTAGTGAGGCTTCTAGGCACCGTCGGCGTCTGAGGTCTGGTTCGGTGAGAACGAGTTGTGCCTCATTCCAGTTCATCAAATGCCCCGTGGAGTCTCTGTGGAGGACACAGGCGTACCTTACATCGTCTCTGTTAGAGGCATTTCGATGCTCATTCAGGCGGACTGCAAGATCTCTGCCTGTCTCGCCTACATATTTCTTGGGACAGAACCCACAGGGGATAGTGTAGACGCCTGCTGTAGAAGTTAGAGGTGTGGGGCTGCGTTTCGTAGTGAGGTCTTTGATAGATGATGTGTTTATGGTGGAAACGTTGATGTTACTCATAGCAAGTGCCCGGCGAGTATTCGTGGCAACATCACCACATGGGAGTACTATGAACTGCTTAGGGGGCTGTTCCATGGGCGGTTTGTTGAGGATAGCTTGTGCCTTGAGTCTGCAATCTCGGATGAAGAAAGATGGGAACTGAAGACGTGTAAAGGCTTGTGTTATGTAAGTGCATTCTTCTTCTAGAAAACAAGGGCTGGAGATGCGAAGAGCTCTCAAGAAGAAGCCAATGAGGACTCCTCTCTTAGTGCGGGTGTCTTGGTGTGAATAAAAGTGTATAAGATCGTCCTTGTTGGTAGGTTTTCTATACACTTTGAAGAGAAGTTTGTCACTGTCGAGAGATCTGCACAGTAGAACGTCGAGGAACGCCTGTGTCCTCCACAGAGACTCCACGGGACATTTGATGAACTGGAATGAGGCACAACTCGTTCTCACCGAACCAGACCTCAGACGCCGACGGTGCCTAGAAGCCTCACTAATCGCCGTCACCGACACTATAGAACGCAACACTGGAAACTACAAAATTTCAAAAACATTGGCATACATGATACTTAAGCAGCACCAACCCAACAACACAGGAGTCACATGATTTCATCGTCTACCCGTCCTCATCATAGGCAGAGGTTGTTTTGATAAGGACCTGCCTCGCATGGGCCAGTAGGCCTTCTACAGTGTTCCTCCATTCTTATGTTCTTATGACATTCCTCAGGTCACGTGCGTCACACCTCACTCTCCGCCTATATATATAATGTCTTTCTACCTCTGTATGTTAGAAGTGATCAAGGTCCCAGGACCGAAACGTTTTCTAATAAATATGTTATAGTGTTTGCTTACGTGTCTTTCTAAACCAAGTTGATGGGTAGACTTTAGGATATGCATGTTTATAGAGGGGCAACAGATATATCGGATCATTATTTAGTTGTAGCTACAGTTAGAGTAAGAGGTAGATGAAGCAAAAGAAAAAATGTCAACAGCAAGTGAGAGAGGTGAAAGTTTTATAAACTAAGTTAGTTTAATATGTTTATTATGCACCCCATACCCATCCTGTGGGCGGTAGTCATAAGATTACAGAGGTACATAATGGGTCCAGGGACAGGGCCTCAAAGTTTTGATGGCTGAGCAAGTTACAGAGGTAATGAATTCACAATTTACAAAGGTAATGAACTCCAGGTAGGTCTAGTCACAATCATGACAAGTTACAAAGGTATCAACAGATTATAGAGGTACACAATGGGTCCAGGGACTGGGCCCCAAAGTTTTGATGGCTGAACTAGGTACAAGGTAATGAACTCACAAGTTACAAAGGTAATGAATACTGTAAGAATGGTTACTTGCGTTTATACATGGCTAC
>NC_091299.1:68411698-68430081 GCF_038502225.1 Cherax quadricarinatus | reverse complement strand
AAAATCCTCAGTCTTGAACAAAAGTTATCAACACCAGGAATGACTAACTATGACAAGACCATCCAAACAGTAATAGATGGCCATGCAGAACAAATAATATCTCTTAATACAAAGGTTGAAGAAGCAGTAAAAGAATGGAAGAACAACTTAAGTAACCAGTTCAGTGACTACTTTGCTCTCAAAAGAAGATAAAACTGAGCAAGATAAACTATCGGACGCAGTAATAGTTAACAGTCCACTTTTTCCCAGTGATATGAACCAAATGAACAGTAAAGAAATTACTCTCCAGATCATAAAGAACCAAACAAAAGTTACAGTACCAGAGTCAGAAATAAAGGAAGCCAGGTTACTAGGATCCCATGGTAGAAAAAGTGTTATGCTTACATTCCACTCATATGACAGGAGAAAAGACTTAATAATTGCATCTATTAAAGTAAAGAAAGAGGTATACATAAACGAGTGTCTTATCAAAAAACGTCAGAACCTCCTGTATAGAGTCAGAAAACTTAAGCGGGAGAATAATGACACAATACACCAATGCTTCACAAGGGATGGGAAAATTCTAGTTAGGTAAACAAATGTAGGTCAACTGTACACAATCACGAACGAGAATGATCTATCACGATTTCTCAGGGATACTAATCTTACAGAGAATAACTAAACAATGTCCAACCTAAAAGCCTACGTAGTGTAGTGTATGTTTTGCTACATTATTGTTCAAATTTCATAGTACAATCTCTTAGTAATTAAATAATCAACTACCTCATTATGTGATTTTACTAGTAAGCACAAGTCACCTTATGTAATTTTCTTATTTACTATTGTTTGCTTAAATATTAGCTGAATTGATACTTTCTGTCCATATTACTACCTCATATTTTTTTTAAATACTATTAATTGATAGATAACAGGGATATCTTGCTACTCCTACTAACACTTTGGTCACACTTCACAGACACGCACATGCATATATATATACATACATCTAGGTTTTTCTCCTTTTTCTAAATAGTTCTTGTTCTTCTTTATTTCTTCTATTGTCCATGGGGAAGTGGAAAAGAATCTTTCCTCCGTAAGCCATGCGTGTCGTATGAGGCGACTAAAATGCCGAGAGCAATGGGCTAGTAACCCCTTCTCCTGTAGACACTTACTAAAAAAGAGAAGAAGAAAAACTTTATAAAACTGGGATGCTTAAATGTGCGTGGATGTAGTGCGGATGACAAGAAACAGATGATTGCTGATGTTATGAATGAAAAGAAGTTGGATGTCCTGGCCCTAAGCGAAACAAAGCTGAAGGGGGTAGGAGAGTTTCAGTGGGGGGAAATAAATGGGATTAAATCTGGAGTATCTGAGAGAGTTAGAGCAAAGGAAGGGGTAGCAGTAATGTTAAATGATCAGTTATGGAAGGAGAAAAGAGAATATGAATGTGTAAATTCAAGAATTATGTGGATTAAAGCAAAGGTTGGATGCGAGAAGTGGGTCATAATAAGCGTGTATGCACCTGGAGAAGAGAGGAATGCAGAGGAGAGAGAGAGATATTGGGAGATGTTAAGTGAATGTTTAGGAGCCTTTGAACCAAGTGAGAGAGTAATTGTGGTAGGGGACCTGAATGCTAAAGTAGGAGAAACTTTTAGAGAGGGTGTGGTAGGTAAGTTTGGGGTGCCAGGTGTAAATGATAATGGGAGCCCTTTGATTGAACTTTGTATAGAAAGGGGTTTAGTTATAGGTAATACATATTTTAAGAAAAAGAGGATAAATAAGTATACAAGATATGATGTAGGGCGAAATGACAGTAGTTTGTTGGATTATGTATTGGTAGATAAAAGACTGTTGAGTAGACTTCAGGATGTACATGTTTATAGAGGGGCCACAGATATATCAGATCACTTTCTAGTTGTAGCTACACTGAGAGTAAAAGGTAGATGGGATACAAGGAGAATAGAAGCATCAGGGAAGAGAGAGGTGAAGGTTTATAAACAAAAAGAGGAGGCAGTTAGGGTAAGATATAAACAGCTATTGGAGGATAGATGGACTAATGAGAGCATAGGCAATGGGGTCGAAGAGGTATGGGGTAGGTTTAAAAATGTAGTGTTAGAGTGTTCAGCAGAAGTTTGTGGTTACAGGAAAGTGGGTGCGGGAGGGAAGAGGAGCGATTGGTGGAATGATGATGTAAAGAGAGTAGTAAGGGAGAAAAAGTTAGCATATGAGAAGTTTTTACAAAGTAGAAGTGATGCAAGGAGGGAAGAGTATATGGAGAAAAAGAGAGAGGTTAAGAGAGTGGTGAAGCAATGTAAAAAGAGAGCAAATGAGAGAGTGGGTGAGATGTTATCAACAAATTTTGTTGAAAATAAGAAAAAATTTTGGAGTGAGATTAACAAGTTAAGAAAGCCTAGAAAACAAATGGATTTGTCAGTTAAAAATAGGAGAGGAGAGTTATTAAATGGAGAGTTAGAGGTATTGGGAAGATGGAGGGAATATTTTGAGGAATTGTTAAATGTTGATGAAGATAGGGAAGCTGTGATTTCGTGTATAGGGCAAGGAGGAATAACATCTTGTAGGAGTGAGGAAGAGCCAGTTGTGAGTGTGGGGGAAGTTCGTGAGGCAGTAGGTAAAATGAAAAGGGGTAAGGCAGCCGGGATTGATGGGATAAAGATAGAAATGTTAAAAGCAGGTGGGGATATAGTTTTGGAGTAATTGGTGCAATTATTTAATAAATGTATGGAAGAGGGTAAGGTACCTAGGGATTGGCAGAGAGCATGCATAGTTCCTTTGTATAAAGGCAAAGGGGATAAAAGAGAGTGCAAAAATTATAGGGGGATAAGTCTGCTGAGTATACCTGGTAAAGTGTATGGTAGAGTTATTATTGAAAGAATTAAGAGTAAGACGGAGAATAGGATAGCAGATGAACAAGGAGGCTTTAGGAAAGGTAGGGGGTGTGTGGACCAGGTGTTTACAGTGAAACATATAAGTGAACAGTATTTAGATAAGGCTAAAGAGGTCTTTGTGGCATTTATGGATTTGGAAAAGGCGTATGACAGGGTGGATAGGGGGGCAATGTGGCAGATGTTGCAAGTGTATGGTGTAGGAGGTAGGTTACTGAAAGCAGTGAAGAGTTTTTACGAGGATAGTGAGGCTCAAGTTAGAGTATGTAGGAAAGAGGGAAATTATTTCCCAGTAAAAGTAGGCCTTAGACAAGGATGTGTGATGTCACCGTGGTTGTTTAATATATTTATAGATGGGGTTGTAAGAGAAGTAAATGCGAGGGTCTTGACAAGAGGCGTGGAGTTAAAAGATAAAGAATCACACACAAAGTGGGAGTTGTCACAGCTGCTCTTTGCTGATGACACTGTGCTCTTGGGAGATTCTGAAGAGAAGTTGCAGAGATTGGTGGATGAATTTGGTAGGGTGTGCAAAAGAAGAAAATTAAAGGTGAATACAGGAAAGAGTAAGGTTATGAGGATAACAAAAAGATTAGGTGATGAAAGATTGAATATCAGATTGGAGGGAGAGAGTATGGAGGAGGTGAATGTATTCAGATATTTGGGAGTGGACGTGTCAGCGGATGGGTCTATGAAAGATGAGGTGAATCATAGAATTGATGAGGGAAAAAGAGTGAGTGGTGCACTTAGGAGTCTGTGGAGACAAAGAACTTTGTCCTTGGAGGCAAAGAGGGGAATGTTTGAGAGTATAGTTTTACCAACGCTCTTATATGGGTGTGAAGCATGGGTGATGAATGTTGCAGCGAGGAGAAGGCTGGAGGCAGTGGAGATGTCATGTCTGAGGGCAATGTGTGGTGTGAATATAATGCAGAGAATTCGTAGTTTGGAAGTTAGGAGGAGGTGCGGGATTACCAAAACTGTTGTCCAGAGGGCTGAGGAAGGGTTGTTGAGGTGGTTCGGACATGTAGAGAGAATGGAGCGAAACAGAATGACTTCAAGAGTGTATCAGTCTGTAGTGGAAGGAAGGCGGTGTAGGGGTCGGCCTAGGAAAGGTTGGAGAGAGGGGGTAAAGGAGGTTTTGTGTGCGAGGGGCTTGGACTTCCAGCAGGTATGCATGAGCGTGTTTGATAGGAGTGAATGGAGACAAATGGTTTTTAATACTTGACGTGCTGTTGGAGTGTGAGCAAAGTAACATTTATGAAGGGGTTTAGGGAAACCGGCAGGCCGGACTTGAGTCCTGGAGATGGGAAGTACAGTGCCTGCACTCTGAAGGAGGGGTGTTAATGTTGCAGTTTAAAAACTGTAGTGTAAAGCACCCTTCTGGCAAGACAGTGATGGAGTGAATGATGGTGAAAGTTTTTCTTTTTCGGGCCACCCTGCCTTGCTGGGAATCGGCCAGTGTGATAATAATAAAAATAATTGATATTACTTACTAAAATTAATAATTAATTACCATTTTTACTATCAGTACAATTTACTCTTAACATTTTTGACATCATTTTATTACCGTTACTTGTCTAATTACCATAACCTGTTTTAATACCACATTTACTATCTTAGAGTACTCTTAATTACCTTGTACTGCCAGATAACCTCTAGTATAACTACCAGTACAATATTGAATCCAAATAACTGTTCTTAAAATTTAATACTTGAAATAAACATTACTTTTTCACTTTATTTTTGCTAATTAATCTTTTTTTGTAATCATTATTACTTACTAAAATTTTATTAAACACCATATTTACTACCAGTCAATTTTACTTTTGTTCATTAATCATTATTTTATACTTTTCTTAACCTTTTGTTGCCAAATTTTCAAGTTTGTATATTCAACTCCAACCTTTATATTATCCTTTGTACTTTTGTACCTGTGTACCTGTGTACCTGTGTACCTGTGTACCTGTGTACCTGTGTACCTGTCTACCATCTTACTATCATATTATAACCAAGTCATTGCCATTGTTATTTTTTACTTATTATTCTTTTGGTACTTTAATTTGTGAATTTTATTTTGTCAATTTAAATCTAGTTATACTTTTGATCTTGTTAACAACCTATATCAGACCCTAGTGCAATTGTTCTTGTTAACAACCTATACCAGACCCTAGTGCAATTGTTCTTGTTAACAACCTATATCAGACCCTAGTGCAATTGTTCTTGTTAACAACCTATACCAGACCCTAGTGCAATTGTTCTTGTTAACAACCTATATCAGACCCTAGTGCAATTGTTCTTGTTAACAACCTATATCAGACCCTAGTGCAATTGTTTTTGTTAACAACCTATATCAGACCCTAGTGCAATTGTTCTTGTTAACAACCTATATCAGACACTAGTGCAATTGTTCTTGTTAACAACCTATATCAGACCCTAGTGCAATTGTTCTTGTTAACAACCTATATCAGACCCTAGTGCAATTGTTCTTGTTAACAACCTATATCAGACCCTAGTGCAATTGTTCTTGTTAACAACCTATATCAGACCCTAGTGCAATTGTTCTAGTTAACAACCTATATCAGACCCTAGTGCAAATGTTCTTGTTAACAACCTATATCAGACCCTAGTGCAATTGTTCTTGTTAACAACCTATATCAGACCCTAGTGCAATTGTTCTTGTTAACAACCTATACCAGACCCTAGTGCAATTGTTCTTGTTAACAACCTATATCAGACCCTAGTGCAATTGTTCTTTTTAACAACCTATATCAGACCCTAGTGCAATTGTTCTTGTTAACAACCTATATCAGACCCTAGTGCAATTGTTCTTGTTAACAACCTATATCAGACCCTAGTGCAATTGTTCTTGTTAACAACCTATATCAGACCCTAGTGCAATTGTTCTTGTTAACAACCTATATCAGACCCTAGTGCAATTGTTCTTGTTAACAACCTATATCAGACCCTAGTGCAATTGTTCTTGTTAACAACCTATATCAGACCCTAGTGCAATTGTTCTTGTTAACAACCTATATCAGACCCTAGTGCAATTGTTCTTGTTAACAACCTATATCAGACCCTAGTGCAATTGTTCTTGTTAACAACCTATATCAGACCCTAGTGCAATTGTTCTTGTTAACAACCTATATCAGACCCTAGTGCAATTGTTCTTGTTAACAACCTATATCAGACCCTAGTGCAATTGTTCTTGTTAACAACCTATATCAGACCCTAGTGCAATTGTTCTTGTTAACAACCTTGTAAACATCCTAATCAGACAGTGCAATTGCTCTATATCAGACCCTAGTGCAATTGTTCTTGTTAACAACCTATATCAGACCCTAGTGCAATTGTTCTTGTTAACAACCTACATCAGACCCTAGTGCAATTGTTCTTGTTAACAACCTATATCAGACCCTAGTGTAATTGTTCTTGTTAACAACCTATATCAGACCTTAGTGCAATTGTTCTTGTTAGCAACCTATATCAGACCCTAGTGCAATTGTTCTTGTTAACAACCTATATCAGACCCTAGTGCAATTGTTCTTGTTACCAACCTATATAAGACCCTAGTGCAATTGTTCTTGTTAACAACCTATATCAGACCCTAGTGCAATTGTTCTTGTTAACAACCTATATCAGACCCTAATGCAATTGTTCTTGTTAACAACCTATTTCAGACCCTAGTGCAATTGTTCTTGTTAACAACCTATATCAGACCCTAGTGCAATTGTTCTTGTTAACAACCTATATCAGACCCTAGTGCAATTGTTCTTGTTAACAACCTATTTCAGACCCTAGTGCAATTGTTCTAGTTAACAACCTATATCAGACCCTAGTGCAATTGTTCTTGTTAACAACCTATATCAGACCCTAGTGCAATTGTTCTTGTTAACAACCTATATCAGACCATAGTGCAATTGTTCCTGTAAACAACCTATATCAGACCCTAGTGCAATTGTTCTTGTTAACAACCTATATCAGACCCTAGTGCAATTGTTCTTGTTATCAACCTATATCAGACCCTAGTGCAATTGTTCTTGTTAACAACCTATTTCAGACCCTAGTGCAATTGTTCTAGTTAACAACCTATATCAGACCCTAGTGCAATTGTTCTTGTTAACAACCTATATCAGACCCTAGTGCAATTGTTCTTGTTAACAACCTATATCAGACCCTAGTTCATTTGATCTTGTTAACCACCTATATCAGACCCTAGTGCAATTGTTCTTGTTAACAACCTATATCAGACCCTAGTGCAATTGTTCTTGTTAACAACCTATATCAGACCCTAGTGCAATTGCTCTTGTTAACAACCTATATCAGACCCTAGTGCAATTGCTTTTGTTAACAACCTATATCAGACCCTAGTGCAATTGCTCTTGTTAACAACCTATATCAGACCCTAGTGCAATTGTTCTTGTAAACATCCTATATCAGACCCTAGTGCAATTGCTCTTGTTAACAACCTATATCAGACCCTAGTGCAATTGTTCTTGTTAACATCCTATATCAGACCCTAGTGCAATTGTTCTTGTTAACAACCTATATCAAACCCTAGTGCAATTGTTCTTGTTAACAACCTATATCAGACCCTAGTGCAATTGTTCTTGTTAACAACCTATATCAGACCCTAGTGCAATTGCTCTTGTTAACAACCTATATCAGACCCTAGTGCAATTGTTCTTGTAAACATCCTATATCAGACCCTAGTGCAATTGCTCTTGTTAACAACCTATATCAGACCCTAGTGCAATTGTTCTTGTTAACAACCTATATCAGACCCTAGTGCAATTGTTCTTGTTAACAACCTATATCAGACCCTAGTGCAATTGTTCTTGTTAACAACCTATATCAGACCCTAGTGCAATTGTTCTTGTTAACAACCTATATCAGACCCTAGTGCAATTGTTCTTGTTAACAACCTATATTAGACCCTAGTGCAATTGCTCTTGTTAGCAACCTATATCAGACCTTAGTGCAATTGTTCTTGTTAACAACCTATATCAGACCCTAGTGCAATTGTTCTTGTTAACAACCTATACCAGACCCTAGTGCAATTGTTCTTGTTAACAACCTATACCAGACCCTAGTGCAATTGTTCTTGTTAAAAACCTATATCAGACCCTAGTGCAATTGTTCTTGTTAACAACCTATATCAGACCCTAGTGCAATTGTACTTGTTAACAACCTATACCAGACCCTAGTGCAATTGTTCTTGTTAACAACCTATATCAGACCCTAGTGCAATTGTTCTTGTTAACAACCTATATCAGACCCTAGTGCAATTGCTCTTGTTAACAACCTATATCAGACCCTAGTGCAATTGCTCTTGTTAACAACCTATATCAGACCCTAGTGCAATTGCAAGTACCATTTTAATTTGTATTTTTATATTATAAGCTTATACCTAGTTGTACTTTAGCTCATTCTAGCTCACTACATAGACAACACCTAAACTAACTATACCTAGTTGTACTTTAGCTCATTCTAGCTCAATACATAGACAACACTAAATTCATTATATTAGACCTTAGTGCAATTACAAGAGTGAGTCTGGTGCCACTTGTAATTTTTTTTATAGTATTAGTTTATACCTAGTTGTACTTTAGCTCATTCTAGCACAACACATAGACAATATCAATTTCATTATGTTTATTAGTGACTATACTCTATATGACCAAAGTGCTTTAGCGGTATACTTATCCAAACCTCCCACCACTACAGAAATCAGTATTAGAACTCACCACATAATACAGGATATAAACAACCACTATTTAAACCTAAAAGATGAATGATCACGTTGACCCTGATCTAAACCTCCATAATCTAACACACAATCAAAACTTATTGGAAAGTAACTGCCTTTATTACACAGCATCACAAGCCAGCACTATAATGAACACTGCTCGAAGTCTATCAGTTCTTAACTACAACATCAGGTCCTTAAGCAAACACTATGATGACCTCCTGGCACTCCTTGAGTCACTAAAGACACCCTTCTCCTGCATTATTCTTACTGAGACCTGGCTTAAGCAGGACACAACTGATATCTACCCTCTACCAGGATACACAGCAATCCACAACTGCAGACCAAACCAAGTTAGGGGTGGTACTGCAATCTATTACTCTAACCAACTATCTTGTATTAGCACTAATTGCTTTAGTGATGAATATGGGGAACACATTTTTGCTAATTTTACTGTAAAAAACCTCAAGACGCCTATAACAATCGGTGCCATATACCGGATACCCCACACAAACATCCCAAACTTCAGTGAGAATCTAAAGTCACTAATAACAAACAGACAAATGAACAAGCACCACCTTCTCTTAGCTGGAGACTTCAATATCAACCTTGGCCTACCAGATGATCAGACTGTAACTGATTTCATCAACAATATGAACAACACACTTCTCATACCAACAATAACTAAACCAACCAGGCTGACTGAGACAAGTGCAACCATAATAGACCACATATGGACCAATATACTAGCCCCCCTTAAATCAGGGATAATCACAGACAGCACTACTGACCACTACCCAACCTTCCTCTTAACAAACAGTAGTAAGCCACCACTCGAATACAACAAAGTTTCATTTAGACTCCATGACGAGGCCTCAAAAAGGAATTTCACAGCAGACCTAGAGACTGTTGACTGGCCTACAGAATTCTCCAATGCCAATGGTATTGACGATTGGACAGACATTTTTCTTAACAAAATACTTAGACTATACAACAAACATTGTCCTATAAAAACGAAACAGATCACGAATAAACGGCTTGGTTGTCCATGGCTAACCAGCAGCATTCTGAAATCCATTGATAAGAAACACAAATATGAAAAGCAATATAGACAGGGATTAATACACAAAGATATTCTTAAACAATATTCAACAGTTCTCTCCAAATTAATAAAGAAAGTCAAACAACTATACTACTCCAGCAGATTCACTGACACAAGAGGAGACATAAAAAAGACCTGGAAAACACTTTCCCAGATTCTGGAGACCCACAAACTGAAAAAAAAAACAAGAATATTGTCCTAACTAAACCTCATGAAACACCACTACATCCCACTGACACAGCTAACAAGATAAACGACTTCTTCTCAAACATAGGATCTAATCTCGCCAGTAAAATCCCACGTACCAATGCCCGTGCCGGGGACTACCTAGATGGGAATTTCCCAAATTCCTTCTATCTTGTACCAACTGAGCCCACGGAAGTCACTGCGATCATAAAGTCACTTGAAAATAACTCGGGGAATCTGTCTCATGTCCCACCATTATTGTACAAGCGAGCCGCCCATGTCCTTTCGCATGCTATTACATTACTTTTTAACAAGTCACTTGAAACTAGCACCTTCCCGACACCACTGAAGACAGCAAGGGTTACACCAATACATAAAGGTAGTGACCCAACAGACATAAACAACTATAGGCCAATATCAAACTTACCATTGCTATCCAAAATCTTCGAGAAACTCGTGCACAGGAGACTATATTCATTTATAACGTCACAAAACATACTCAACCCCTGCCAATTTGGATTCAGGAAAAATAAAAGCACTAATGATGCAATTATAAAAATGCTAGACCTGCTTTACACAGCATTGGAAAATAAGGAATATCTGCTAGGAATTTTTATTGACCTAAGAAAAGCGTTTGACACAGTAGATCACGGCATCCTACTCCACAAACTTGACCACTATGGTGTAAGAGGCCATGCGCTTGCATATTTTAAATCCTACCTTTCTAATAGGTATCAGTATGTCACCATTAAAGACACAGCCTCATCAATATGGCCACTTGATACTGGAGTTCCGCAGGGAAGTGTCCTTGGACCCCTGCTCTTCCTCATTTACATCAATGATCTTCCGAACGTATCCCAACACCTGAAACCCATTCTCTTTGCTGACGACACGACTTATGTCATCTCTCACCCTAATCTTGCCACCCTCAACACCATTGTTAACGAGGAGCTGCTCAAAATATCGACTTGGATGACAGCCAATAAACTTACACTTAACACTGACAAAACCTACTATATTTTGTTTGGTAGCAGAGCAGGAGATGCACAAATTAACATTAAGATCGACAACACTCTAATTACTAGACATAATGAGGGCAAATTCCTTGGCCTATACCTCGACAACAACCTAAATTTCAACACCTATATCCAACACACAACAAAAAAGTATCCAAAGCGGTGGGGATCCACTCCAAGATACGATACTACGTGCCGCAAACTGCCCTTCTCACACTATACCATTCACTTATATATCCATACCTGTGCTTGGGGTTCAACTGCAGCAACACACCTAAAGCCAATAATAACCCAACAAAAAGCTGCAGTAAGAATAATCACTAAATCCCATCCCTGGCAACACTTTCCCCCCCCCCACTCTTCATAGGTCTAAAGTTACTCCCTGTTGAGAACATCCACACTTACTACTGTGCAATCTATATCTACAGGAACTTAAATTCCAATATTAACCTTGACCTAAAACGCTTTCTTGATAGTTGTGAAAGGATCCACAGGCATAACACCAGACACAAACATCTCTATGACATTCCCAGTGTTCTACTAAACCTTTACAAAAATTCAGTGTATTTCAAAGAACCTAAAATCTGGAACACCCTACCTGAAAACTCTAGAACTGTAGACACATTCATCACTTTCAGAACTACAGTTAGAAAGCATCTTATCTCCCTGATACACCCCGACAACTAACTACATGATAACCACCTGGTGGTTCACAATTACACTCACTCACCCACTGACTATAAACCCAGAAATACTAATCTTAATCTTAAAATAATAAATCCTAACTAGTCATAAGTTTGCCTATGCTACTCCAATATAGACACTTTTTATTGTGCCAAAACAAAAGCATTCACATTGCTAAACTCACAAATCATGATGTAGTCACTTAACCTTAATACCATAATCTGTAAGGATTTAATGTTAAGAATTAATCTAAGTCTGCCCGAAATGCCTAGCTATGCTAGGTGTCCTAGTGGCCCCTTCTGTAATTAGTATTTTATAACATGTAAAACACACAATAGCCAAAACCTGTAAACCCCACATTGTAACCCTTATAGAGAATAAACTTGAATTGAATTGAATTGAATTTGTACACTCCAGGCTTGCAATGTCGCCAGCCTTGAAGGGGACCGTTACTGTACAGCAGTATTCCGGCCTAGAGAGCACAAGCGATTTGAAGAGAATCATCATGGGCTTGGCATCCCTAGTTTTGAAGGCTCTCATTATCCATCCTATCATTTTCCTAGCAGATGCGGTAGATACATTGTCTGTGGTCTTTGAAGGCGAGATCCTCTGACATTATCACTCCCAGGTCCTTCACATTACTTTTTCTCTCTATTTAATGGTTAGAATTTGTCGTATACACTGATAGAGTTTAATTTCCTCAAGTTTTCATATCTGAGTAGTTGAAATTTCTTTTCATTGAACATCATATTGATTTGAGTGGCTCATTTGAAGATTTGGTTGATGTCCGCTTGGAGCCTTGCTGTGTCTTCGATGGAGATCACTGAAATGGAAGACACGGAGCTATGGCTTACATCTCTGTCTATATCAGATATGAGGATGAGGAATAGAATGGGAGTGAGTACTGTGCCTTGTGGAACAGAGCTTTTTACCCTGTTTACTATTACTCTTTGTGTTCTATTTGTCAGGAAGTTGTAGATACATTTACCAACTTTTCCTGTTATTATTTATCACGCATTTTGTGTGCTATTACACCATGGTCACACTGGTCTGAAGCTTTTTCAAAGTCTGTGTATACTACATCTGTATTTTGTTCATCCTCTACAGCATCCAGGACCTTGTCATAGTGGTCCAGCAGCTGAGACAGGCAGAAACGACCTGCTCTAAACTCGTGTTGCCCTGGGTTGTGTAACTGATGGGTATCTAAGTGGTTGGCTATCTTGCTTCTGAGAACCCTTTCAAAGATTTTTATGATATGGGATGTTAGTGTTATCGGTCTGTAGTTCTCTGCAACTGCTTTACAGCCACCTTTGTGGAGTGGGGCTATGTCTGTTGTTTTTAGTGACTGGGATGACCCCTGTGTCCATGCTTCCTCTCCACAGAATGCTGAAGGCACGTGATAGGGGCTTCTTGCAGTTTTTAATGAACACGGAGTTTCACGAGTCTGGGCCTGGGGTAGAGTACATGGACATGTAATTTATTGCCTTTTCAAAGTCTTGTAGTGTTAGAATAATATCTGAGAATTTTGAGATGACCGAAGTCTGGGTCTTGTTCATAAAGAATTCCTTTGGATTGTCGACCCTTAGCCTGGGTAGCGGGTCGCTGAACACTGAGTCTTATTGGGACTTTAGTATATCATTTCTTGGCTGTCATCTGTGTATGTCCCATCCCGCCTAAGCAGGGGCCCAATACTGGATGCTGTTTTTTCCTTCAGATTTGGCATACGGAAAGAAGTATTTTTTCAATTTTCTTTATGGTATTTCGTTCTTCCTGTGGTTCTTGTCTCCTGTAAGATTCCTTCAGCTTAAGTTCGATATCTGCAATTTCATTAACCAGTGCCTCCCTTCTTATTCCAGATATATTGGCTCCTCTCAGCAGCTCTGTGACTCTTCGCCTTCATCTGTATAAGGAGCGTCTCTCTCTTTTTTAGTTTACATTTTCTCTTTCTTTTTCTTAATGGAATGTGCCTTGAGTAGATCTCAAGAACCACAGAGTTTATTTTATATTCACAAAGGTTCGGAATCGTGTTGTTTAGGATCTCTTCCCAGTGTTTCATTTAGGATATGGTTTATTTGTTCACATTATATGTTTTTGTTATTGAAGTTGAATTTTGTGAAGACGCCCTCATGACTGATTACATTTTGCTGGTTAGGAGCCCAATGCATACATGTCTGTACCTCTACTATGTTGTGATATGAGCCTATTGTCTAGTCTTGTAGGCTCTAATATTTACTGGTTTAAAGTGAATTTGGTGCAGAGATTTAGCTTGTGTGTGTGTCTGAATTTTCATCTGAGCTGCCTCCTGGAGTGATCTCTGCTAAAATATTTTTTGCTACACTCCTCCATTTTAGGTGTCTCAAGTTGAAATCCCCCAGCAGCAAGATGTTTGGGGCAGGAGTTGGGAGATTTTCTAGACAGTGGTCAGTTTTCAAAAGCTGCTCCTGGAATTGCTGGGAAGTTGCATCAGAAGGCTTGTATACAACCACAATGAAAAGGCTTTTGGTTTCAGTCTTTACTGCTAAATCTTCCACTGAATCATTTGAGGTGTTTAATAGTTCTGAGCAAATGAGCGACTCTGTGACATACAGGCCAACTTCCCCTTGCTGCGTGTTTAGTCTATCACATTTGAATAGGTTATAACCTGGGATCCATATTTCGTTGTCAAAATGATCCTTTATGTGGGTCTCTGTGAATGCTGCAAACATTGCATTTGACTCCGTGAGCAGTCCCTTGATGTAAGGAATTTTGTTGTTTGTTGACGGCTTTAGACCCTGTATGTTTGCAAAGACAAATGTCGTTATATTGATGTAATTTAGTGTTTTTTTTTTTATTTTCTGGCTCTAATATCTGTTGTTCTGGAGTGGAGGCCAATGACCGTGCCTCTGCTCCAGAAGTGTTTTGAGTTGGTGTAATATTTCTGTCATTTCTTGCCAGTCTTTTTCCCTTCCTGGCACTAAAAAACCTCTTTCTCTGGAGTGGTTATGGCTCCCCTCTTTTGTTTCCCATAGTCTGGCTGGTCTGTGTCTTCTTGTCCCCTTTAGATGATGTGCCTTGCAGTATGTGTTAAAGCGTTTTCTTTCACGGAGTGACGTGTGACACATTTGGGGTAAAATGAGTTACAGGAAAGGGAGGTGCACCCTCCTGTTGTCATGTGGGTGCATCATTTTTTTGGGATGGTCAATGGTGCATGTCCCACCTGTTTTACCAGATATACCATGCCTGCAGATACCCAAGGCATAGAATTGCATAGATTGGAATTTTCTTTGATAGGATTTTTTGTAGCTGCGTTTGCTGCTGTAGCATTTTTTTCTGTTTCCCCTCTACCTACCGCCCCTGTATGGACATCAGTGCTTCCACCAGTTTTTGCTGGTAATGCGTCAACACTATTAATAGAGGCATCATCCCTTTTTGTTCCATCTCCAGCAGTATCGCTATTTTGTACCTCTGTAAATTGAATAGCATTGTCTTTACCTGTTTCATCACCAGGGTCACTATCTCCCTTTGGTACACTGTTCTCCAGAACAACACTAGCACCCTCAGGAGCACTGTCTTCCAAGACAGCCCCATCCAACTCGCTCATTTTATTTTCCCAGGTGTCATGTCTTTCAAGAAGGATATTTTATTGTTCTTGCTTTTTAATATAGATGTAATTTCCTCATACAGGTGTATCTCGTTTGGGCAGACCCAAAAAATTTCTCTGAGTTTATATCAGACGTGGATGCTGGTTTAAAGTTCTTGCACGACCCATGGGACCATTTACCACAGAGATTGCAAACAATCCAGGCATGATTTTGTCTGTTACCTTTTCTTCAGACTACACAGATTTTCATGGTGGTGGTCATTTACAACACTTTACAACTCTCCCAACTACTGATGAAGGTATTGCAGTTAATCAGTTATTAGTTGTGGTTGTGATACTGCTTAGTACTGTTATTGTGGTTAATAAAGTTGAGCTTGTGGTTGATAATGTTTTGGTTGTTAATCGGTGTGGTAGTCTGAGTGATTAATATTCCTGTGGTTAATAATGTTTGGCTATTAGGTATTATTATTGTAGCTGCTGTTCCTAATGTTGTGGTTGTTACTTGGTAATGTAAATGTAGTGATTGCATTTAATGTTGTGATTGCATTAAAGGATATTTTGGATGTGGTCACTTACGCTGGTGATTAAAGATGTAGATGTGGGTAATAAGGATGTGGCTAATGTTGTAGTGCAAGAAATAGGGTTTAGTGGTAATTTTGAATTGTTGTGCGATTAATGTTGTGTTCAGGTGATTAATATTGAGTTATATTGGTTAGTGATGTACTCTGGTGATTAATGCTGAGATGTATAGAATAATGTTATGGTGGCGTTATGGGTATTAATGCTGTGTTTTTGTGAGTAATATTGTGTAGTTAGCATTAATGATGTGTGGAAGTATTGATGTAAAAAAATATTCTAGTTGTGATAGTTATATAGGTGAACAAGATCTTCGAATACTGAAGAGCCATACAAAAATATTATTTCAAAACTGTATTTATCAATAAAAAATACAACTATAGAGTAGTCCAGCTCATCAAAATAGAATATGTTTAATATCTGCTCGTTGAATTTACTGACCGAGTCTTCATTTTTACAGTTAATACTCTAAAAACAGGTTAGTAGAATGTCAAAGTGTTGTAAGGAGCTTAGTGAGGTGAATGTTCGTGAGGATAGCACTATGTTTTGACCTGTTAAATTTCATTACAGAGAAGAAATTCACAGCAGCATGTTGTCCCGGAAACAGATAGTAGTAGGAAGCTAATTTTCTGAAGACTGGGATACTTTAGTTCTGGGATTTGTTTTCATAAGTCAGTTAGAAATGGGCGTTTGTTTTCTAGCTTCAGACTCTCATCTTCTTGCAGCTCAGTAAGCTCTGTTTTTATTGAAGTAACATCGGAGGGAAAAGATGCAACAATAGGACATCCATCGTTGATGACATCACTCACTAAAAGTACAACAATAGTATATCCGTCGTTGATGACATCACTCACTAAAGGTGCAACAACAGGACATCCATCGTTGATGACATCAATCACTGAAGATGCAACAACAGGACATCCATCGTTAATGACATCAATCACTAAAGATGTTCAAATGGGCAAGTTTTGCCCAGTCAGATTCAAATATTGAATGTGTTACATTACATCTGTAAAAATTCATCAGATCCTGTACCCATTCGTGATCTTCTCTATGTAGTTATTTTTCTTTCGTGAAAGCGGTGATTAGTTCAGATTCACGGTGTGTTTTTGTAATTATGACAATGTTGAACTTGCAGTGTTTGCTAACTAAATGTTCAATGTAGATGATACGTGGTTGAACTTGTAGTGTTTGCTAACTAAATGTTTGTGGCATGCAAAGAGTACGTAACCTTTATTCGGCGCATGTACACACCCTCATTTACAGGCTATCTCCCCCAACCAGCGAACCAGGTTGCTAAGAGTTGATGATGGGGCCCCGTCGTTCAACTAGTGACCAGGTTCTAGCCAATAAGAAGATGGTTTTGGCAATTGCAGAGGTTATGTGGGTACCGCTCTCCTGTCTGCCCTTGTCATTCCCATTCTAGAGCCGGGGGTATGGTCCATTCTAGAGCTGGTTGAAGCACGGTCTGCTATCTTGTGGCTTCTATTTCTGCCTTGCTTACCGTGGAGTGCACTATACTTATCACTGTACATAGTGTACATATTGCTGTTCTAAATTGGTGAAGGATAATATAAGTCTAAACTTTTTCTGCTGTGTATATTTTGCTCCCATTACACCTGGGATAACAGGCCATTTGGAATCCTGGGTTGTAATAATGTTCAACGTAGATAATACATGGTTGAACTTGCAGTGTTTGCTAACTAAATGTTCAACGTAGATGATACATGGTTGAACTTGTAGTGTTTGCTAACTAAATGTTCAATGTAGATGACACATGGTTGAACTTGCAGTGTTTGCTAACTAAATGTTCAATGTAGATAATACATGGTTGAACTTGCAGTGTTTGCTAACTAAATGTTCAACGTAGATGATACATGGTTGAACTTGTAGTGTTTGCTAACTAAATGTTCAATGTAGATGACACATGGTTGAACTTGCAGTGTTTGCTAACTAAATGTTCAATGTAGATAATACATGGTTGAACTTGCAGTGTTTGCTAACTAAATGTTCAACGTAGATGATACATGGTTGAACTTGCAGTGTTTGCTAACTAAATGTTCAATGTAGATGACACATGGTTGAACTTGTAGTGTTTGCTAACTAAATGTTCAATGTAGATGACACATGGTTGAACTTGCAGTGTTTGCTAACTAAATGTTCAATGTAGATGATACATGGTTGAACTTGTAGTGTTTGCTAACTAAATGTTCAATGTTGATGATACGTGTTTGAACTTGTGGTGTTTGCTAACTAAATGTTCAATGTGGATGATACATGGTTGAACTTAAAGTGTTTGCTAACTAAATGTTCAATGTAGATGATACATGGTTGAACTTGCAGTGTTTGCTAACTAAATGTTCAATGTTGATGATACATGGTTGAACTTGCTGTGTTTGCTAACTAAATGTTCAATGTAGATGATACATGGTTGAACTTGCAGTGTTTGCTAACTAAATGTTCAATGTGGACGATACATGGTTGAACTTGCAGTGTTTGCTAACTAAATGTTCAATGTGGATGATACATGGTTGAACTTGGAGTGTTTGCTAAGTAAATGTTCAATATGGATGATACATTGGATAAAGAAACATTCAGGATAGTTGAGAAC
>NC_091299.1:68396698-68409198 GCF_038502225.1 Cherax quadricarinatus | reverse complement strand
TACATTATTTCAGGTTTTGATAAATTTGGCTCTCGAGAGATTATTTGCAATATCTTAACTTAGTTATGGTGAAGAGAATTACGTATAATTATTTCTTTTAGGGAAGTGATTTCACAATGAAGGGATTTTGATCTGAGAAATTAGGGACGCACATTCTGGTACCAAATTTGATTACGTCTCATCTCTCAGATGCTGTATAAACCTTGTAGGCTTATTGTTTTCCCATGTATACCTAATAATAATAATAATAGCAGTAATAATAACAACAGTAATAATAGCAATAATAACAATAGTAATAACAGCAATAATAACAATAGTAATAATAGCAATAATAGTAGTAGTAATAGCAATAATAACAAGAGTAATAATAGCAATAATAACAATAGTAATAATAGCAATAATAACAATAGTAATAATAGCAAAACTAACAATAGTAATAATAGCAATAATAACAATAGTAATAAAAGCAATAATAATAATAGTAATAACTATAATAACAATAGTAATAATAATAATAACAATAATAACAATAGTAATAACAGCAATAATAACAATAGTAATAATAGCTATAATAGCAATAGTAATAATAGCATTAATAACAATAGTAATAATAGCTATAATAACAATAGTAATAATAACAATAATAAAAATAGTAATAATAACAATAATAATGGTAATAATAGCAATAATAATAGTACTACCGTCCTGCCAGATGACTGTGAAACAAAAACCTGTAACTGTTTTGCATGATGGTAGGATTGCTGGTTTCATTTTCTGTCTCATAAACACGCTAAGATAACAGGGATATCTTGCTACTCCTACTTACACTTTGGTCACACTTCACAGACACGCACATGCATATATATATATACATACATCTAGGTTTTTCTCCTTTTTCTAAATAGCTCTTGTTCTTTTTTATTTCTTCTATTGTCCATGGGGAAGTGGAAAAGAATCTTTCCTCCGTAAGCCATGCGTGTCGTATGAGGCGACTAAAATGCCGGGAGCAATGGGCTAGTAACCCCTTCTCCTGTATACAATTACTAAAAAAGAGAAGAAGAAAAACTTTATAAAACTGGGTTGCTTAAATGTGCGTGGATGTAGTGCGGATGACAAGAAACAGATGATTGCTGATGTTATGAATGAAAAGAAGTTGGATGTCCTGGCCCTAAGCGAAACAAAGCTGAAGGGGGTAGGAAGGGTTGGAGGGAGGGGGTAAAGGAGGTTTTGTGTGCGAGGGGCTTGGACTTCCAGCAGGCATGCGTGAGCGTGTTTGATAGGAGTGAATGGAGACAAATGGTTTTTAATACTTGACGTGCTGTTGGAGTGTGAGCAAAGTAACATTTATGAAGGGATTCAGGGAAACCGGCAGGCCGGACTTGAGTCCTGGAGATGGGAAGTACAGTGCCTGCACTCTGAAGGAGGGGTGTTAATGTTGCAGTTTAAAAACTGTAGTGTAAAGCACCCTTCTGGCAAGACAGTGATGGAGTGAATGATGGTGAAAGTTTTTCTTTTTCGGGCCACCCTGCCTTGGTGGGAATCGGCCGGTGTGATAATAAAAAAATAATAATAAATAATAATAGTAATAATAGCAATAATAGCACTAGTAATAATAACAATAATAATAATAGCAATAATAACAATAGCAATAATAGCAATAATAATAGTAATAACAGCAATAACAACAATAGCAATAATAACAATAATAACTGTGGAAAATATTGTATATTTTCCGAACATATAGTGTATTTTGCATGTAAGTTAGTGAAATACATTGTAGTTAACAAAAATTAATTTGTAAACAAAAAAGGAAACAGCGACAGGGTTAGCGTCACTTGGAGGAAGGGACGCCATGTTTCGAATTGGGCTAGTAGGAAGGCTAGTGAACGGGAAGAATATTTCGTAGCTCTGGAAGTTAAAATGTGGTTGAAACCTCTTAAATAGGAGCAGAAATTGTTGGAGTTGCTGTCCTACAGAATGTGAAAAAACAACGACTGGACAAGACTCCAAAATTAGATGGGAAAAGGGATAAGAATTACACCATCCCCCAGATAAATAATGTCTATATATATATGTTTATATATATATATATATATATATATATATATATATATATATATATATATATATATATATATATATATATATATATATATATATATATATATATATATATATATATATATATATATATATATATATATATATATATATATATATATATATATAATGTCTATATATAGATGTCTATATATATAGACATTACTATATATGTTGAATGACAACCAAGTAATCTCCAGACAAAATGGTGGGTGTTATTAATATAAATTCTCCCTCTGATATATAAATGTGTATATGTATTCATTAACTCAATTTAATATACAGTTCATATAATTTATATTAATACTTTTAATAGAATTATTGGCGATATTTATTTCTTTTGAAGTTAATATGGTCCAGAGTGACTTGTGGAAGTATGAGAGTAGTAGGTATTCGAAGAAGGACAATTTTTGCGACCTAGAATGTTTCAAAATTCCTACATGTCTATAACATTTGATAAGGAATAATTATCCTTGTTACCAATTACTGGTATCTTTTAAGAGGTTCATCCAGGTACAATAATAACAATAGTAATAATAGCAATAATAACAATAGTTATAATAGCAATAATAACAATAGTAATAGCAATAATAATTATAAGTATTCTGACAAATATCACCGATAAATCCAACATAATGTGACTGACTAAGGTGAAAAGGTGAGTGACGTATCCACACAACTTGGGAACACTGTCATATGCAACCAGCAAGAAGTACCTGGTGGCCTGGTGGCTAAAGCTTTCGCTTCACACGGCGAGAGTTTGGGTTCGATTCCCACCCAGGGTAGAGACACTGAGCGTGTTTCTTTATACCTGTTGTCTATGTTCACCCATCAGTGAAATGGGTACCTGGGTGTTAGTGGACTGGTGTGGGTCGCAACCTGGGACAAGGACCTAATTTGTGGGTAATGCTCTACATAACAAGGGGCTTTCTATATAGTAGTATGTCACTGATGTCAGCTATGGTCTGTATACCTTGTACTTGTACTTGTAGTAATTAAATATATTATTATTACTATTATTATTATTATTATTATTATTACTATTATTATTATTATTATTATTATTATTAAATGCATATACTGCATGCTCAAATATTACTTTATTCCTTGCTATAAGAATTAAGGTAACACTGACTTTCGGTAAGTAAGCTTCAGGCTGTCATCCTACTTAACCATTAATCGTCCCTTTCTATTCTAAATATTAATAGTTCATGGAGCAAGCTTCCATACCACAAGACGGGCAGCCAGCAGCAACTTCATTCTGACTGTACCCTTCTCCAGAACATCACTCCATCTGAGATCATATATACCCAGGATGGCTAGAGTATGGAACACATTCGTACAGCATAATGATGTCAACGAGATAAAGTCAGTTGATCAAATGAAAATGCTGGTCCACAGATGGCTCCAACTTCATCCTGTTCCCTACTTGTATGTCTCATAACAATAAAAATGCTTTCAAATGAGCTGATGTAGGTAACAGCTGTTAGCATGCCAATAAAGTTAGGGATCCTTAACCTTGTCAAACCCTGTGCAAAAAAAATATTAATATTTCATGATGTTTATTCTAAACATTAAGAGTTCATAATGTTTATTAAGTAGTTTACCTTTGTATTTAAATTAGCAGTATTGTATTGCATGAAATTAGGTATTCTCTTCCCCTCCCACCAAGTGGAATACAGTTATGCAAATTCCTAGATAGGTTATGTAAATTAAGTTATTTTGTTTTACGTAAATTTTAGGAAAGGTTATTTGCTAAAATTTGCTATTAGGTTTGTTATAAAAATATAATTGGCATAACTGTATTTCAAAAGTTTTCTTGTATATATATATATATATATATATATATATATATATATATATATATATATATATATATATATATATATATATATATATATATATATATATATATATATATATATATATATATATATATATATATATATACATATATATATATGTATATATATATATATATAAATATATATATATATATATATATATATATATATATATATATATATATATATATATATATATATATAAATCACCAATAAAACTGCTCAGAACTAATTTATATGGTCCAGTAGGCATCACCACCAGCCGCCTCAATTGCTACAAATACATGAACATGTATAAATCACTGTTTAATTTTTTCTCTAGAGTTTCTTGTTTTTGGTACATCCAATGTTATATAAATATTCAAATAAAACGGTAAATAAACGGACAAAACAGGTATGTAGATTTTTAGTTATAAATATTTCCGTTTGAGTCCAGTTTTGAAGTTTTTTTTTTTTTTTACACAGCTGCACGTCTGCGCATGATTTTTGAAGTATTTTGAAGAAAATTGCCAGAAGCTCTAGATGTATTACTTATACAGTCTTGTAGTCTTCGTGTATATTAGTTACAAATACAGCAAATAAAATAATTTCATTAAACAAGAATGATTTTCCCAGATAATATTATAATAATTTCCTACAGATTTCCCCAAAGTGGTTAATATAGACCCCTAAGGGTCAATGGGTCTATCAAAGGGTGGATAAATGGCTGGGGGTTAAAAGGGGTCAGTAAACGTCTGGGGACGTGCTTTACATTGTGTATCTGTGACCTCATACCTTTCCCCTTGTCTCTCTCATCTCTCCTATCCCTGGAAGGGTATACAGTTGTGTGCAGTATTCCTGTTCACTTCTAGTACTGAACGTACTGTCTCACCTCAAACCAAAGCCAGAGCCAAAGTAAAAGTATTGTTCAAAAGTAAACGCTTAAATGACCATTGGAACATTGTAAATGCACTGCTTTGTGCAGTGACTGAGTTATTTTTACTTACTTGTCCAAGTTCGTACATGGTTGAAGCTGGTTTTATCGCCATACAAATGCAATCCTAGATAAGTAGAGGAACAGAGTGAACCGGTGGATAAATGGTTCAGAGAACCTGCCTAACATTTAGGCATGACCTACTTCCGTATTTGTGATATCGTCTGCTTCACCTCGCCTGTCTAAAGTATATAAGCCACTTCTTCGCACATATGCTGTATTCTTTTCAAGACTGATGGACTGATTACATCAACTCCAGGCTGAGGGATTGATTACCTCAAACTCCTCCTGTTCTTCACCATTCTCCTTTGTATGGACTGATGAAGCCACTACGTGTCGAAACGTTTCCTCAGATACCCAAATGTTGTACATGTGTTTAATTTATCATCTTATCTTTCTACACTCAGCAGAGCAACATCAAGGAGGCTCCCAAATGCGAAACTATTAGTCTTAACTTCCTGAATGATCTCTCACAGCAGGCGATGCAAACTGGGATGGTTAACATTATCTGAATAGCAATGCGATGACTGGGGAAGACGCTCTCATCTCCATACTGAACAATAAGTTCAAGAAGCTCTTCAGGTCTTGATATTTTCATGTTGGCCCGACTTTATAGCAACATTTTGCAATCCAAAATTTCTTCATATAGCTGCTGTCCATCGACGTCAGAGCTTTACAAAATTTCGCACTTCTTCTTTAAGTTATTACAGTTGGTGCCCTAACAGTAATGACATCGAGAGGGAGCCCAAACATGGCATCAGTGTCTTGTAAACGAGCGAAACTTTCATCCATTTCTCTGTGAAGACGGTCCAGTGTTTCATCTTGAGCTGCTGACCCAGCGTCTCTCGAGTTCTCATCAGCCATTCGTTTCTTTCGTCTATGACGTCTTTCAAGTTTAATATTCCATTCTTGACAGAGACCGCGTCCTTCTTCGAATGATTCACTGACAAACGCTTCTTTCATTAAAATGATCTTGGAGGTCTATTAAATCCAGGGTAGCATCGTGGAAGTTCGTGCTAGGATCCTGAAGCCTCTTTCGAATATGGTAGCAGGTGCAGGCGACTCCATGGAAGGTGTCGAATAACTTGTTCCAGGGTTTACAAAGAAGGACTTGAACTTGCTTAATTTCTTGGCTTCCTCCGTCTCCAACTTTCGTCTCTTCCATCCTTCAGCTCCACTTTATTCTCCGTGAAGAAATGGTCTTACACAATGCTATGAAATAAGGAAATGGCATTTTTAATAAGAACATGAAATTTCACAGATTTTGCACAGAGTTTTAGACTCTCTAGCTTGCGCAGGAGAATGGTCTTACTAAAGAACAAGAGCGCACAATATCGTGACTGGAACAGATCAAACATCTGAAGAAATATTTTTTACACTCTCTGAGGATGGCTTGTGTGACTTTAATTTAAACTGCTCAGGGCACCTGCCATACTTTAAGTACGCCACTGGTTAGAGTACTTCACTGTACTAATGTAGCGTAGTGTAAGTCGTCCTAATAACTAGGCTGTTAATACATCGGTATGGTTAGATGAGATTCGGTCGTCGACGTATCTCCGCACAAGGGGATTCGTGACGTATGGGTATCCAGTGAGCACTCGTGGTTGGCTAGTACAAGTGCCCACTGGTAAGTTTATTCAGGTGTACACAAATACAGCTACAGTGATTATCATACATAACAGCTTGTGTAGAGAATCTAGAATAACCCAAAAAAGTCAGTGACTTGTTTGCGCTGAGGTCCTTTTAATACCTTATACTATAAAGGAAATTTACAAGGAATAAGGTAAAAATGAGTTATTTATATTTACATTTGTGTTAGCTAAAAAATAAAAAAATATTCTCCTTCCTTTCTGTCACTACATTCATTAGGTACCTTTTGGCTCTCTTTTTAAACTGGTTCATGCTGTGACTGGCTTTGACATGTGCAGGCAGTCTGTTCTATTCCTTTACTGCTGTACAATAAAAGGTGTTTGAAGCCTGGCCACTGACTGTGGGTACTACAAAGTTGTGCTCTCTTCCCCTAGCACAGTGATTGCTCCGGTTCCCAGCCTTGACAAAATTAGCAGCAAGATATTCTGGACACTGTGAGCAATTTTATAAACTCTGTCTTCAATATTCAGCATATCCAATTGTTGTAATTCATCCTGGCCTACATATTCTCTTGGACTACAAATCACCCAGGTTCTGGGTGATTTGTAGTCTATATTTCAGTTTTTTTTTTGTCAAGGCAGAGTACCATGAAGAGCAAGGGTAGTCCACATGATACTGTATAAGGGCTAGACATGGGGTCCTGCGAGCCTCTGTAGGTAGACACTGTGTTTGTCTGTAGAGGAACTTCAGTCTGGCATTCGCTTTCTTTACTACACTGTTCCCTGTCAAAAATCCCAATCAGTTCTCTCTGTCCGCCTTGTCAATTTCTCTCAGAATTTTATATTATTATATCCCCCCTGTTCCTCCTGTCCTTCATTATTGTCAGGTCGATTTCCCTTAACCTCTCCTCGTAGGACATACCCCTTAGCTCCGAGACTAGTCTTGTTGCAAATCTTTACACTTTCTCTAATTTCTTGATGTGCTTGACGAGGTGTGGGTTTCATACCGGTGCTGCATACTCAAATATGGGCCTGACGTACACGGTGTACAGTCTTGAACGATTTCTTATTGAGGTATCGGAATGTTATTCTGAGGTTTGCAAGGCGCCCATATGCTGCAGCAGTTATCTGGTTGATGTGCACCTCAAGAGATGTGCTCGGTATTACGCTCACCCCAAGATCTTTTTCCTTGAGTGAAGCTTTCAGTTTTTGGCCACCTAGCCTATACTCTGTTTGCGGTCTTCTTTGCTCTTCCCTGATCTTCATGACTTTGCATTTGACGGGGTTAAAGTCGAGGAGCCAGTTGTTGGTCCAGGCTTGCAGCCTCTCCAGGTCTCTTTGTAGTCCTGCCTGATCCTCATCAGATTTAATTCTCCTCATTAACTTCACATCATCTGCAAACAGTCACACTTCTGAGTCTATCCCTTCTGTCATGTCATTCGAATATACCAAAAATAGCATTAGTCCTATAACTGACCCTGTGGAACCCAACTCGTCACAGGCGCTTACTCTTACACGTACCGCCACGTACCATGACTCGCTGTTGCCTCCCTGTTAGGTATTCTCTGATCCCTTGCAGTGCCCTTCCTGTTATACGTGCCTGATCCTCTAGCTTTTGCGCTAAACTCTTGTGATGAACTGTGTCGAAGGCCTTCTTGCAGCCCAAGAAAATGCAATCTACCTATCCCTCTCTCTCGTGTCTTCTGTTACCTTGTCATAAAAATCCAGTAGGTTTGTAACACAGGATTTTCTTTACCTGAATCAGTGCTGGTTGTCGTTTATAAGCTTGTTCCCTTCTACGTACTCCACTACTCTCCTGATAATCTTCTCCATTACTTTGCATGCTATACATGTCATTGACACTGCACTATAGTTTAGTGCCTCGTGTCTGTCTCCTTTCTTAAAAATGGGAACTACATTTGCTGTCTTCCATATCTCAGGTATTTGCCCAGTTTCAATGGATGTGTTGAGAATTGTTGTTAGTGGCACAGATAGTGTCTCTGCTCCCTCTCAAAGGACCCACTGAAAGATGTCCGGTCCCACCGCCTTTGACGTATCAAGTTAATTTTGCAGCTTCTACATCTCCTCGGTTGTGTGTATCTCATCCAGCACTTGTTGGTATATCCCTTGTTGGTGTACCTCCATGTTCTGACTTTCCGGAGTCCTTTATGTCTCCACTGTAAATACTGTGTGTGTGTGTGTGTGTGTGTGTGTGTGTGTGTGTGTGTGTGTGTGTGTCTGTGTGTGTGTGTGTGTGTGTGTGTGTGTGTGTGTGTGTGTGAGTGTGTGTGTGTGTGTTGTGTGTGTGTGTGTGTGTGTGTGTGTGTGTGTGTACTCACCTATTTGTACTCACCTATTTGTGGTTGCAGGGGTCGAGTCCTAGCTCCTGGCCCCGCCTCTTCACCGGTTGCTACTGGGCCCTCTCTCTCCCCGCTCCATGAGCTTTATCAAACCTCGTCTTAAAACTGTGTATGGTTCCTGCCTCCACTACGTCATTTTCTAGGCTATTCCACTGCCTTACAACTCTATGACTGAAGAAATACTTCCTACTATCTCTCTGACTCATTTGTGTCTTCAACTTCCAATTGTGGCCTCTTGTTTCTGTGTCCCCTCCCTGGAACATCCTGTCTTTGTCCACCTTGTCTATTCCACGCAGTATTTTATATGTCGTTATCATGTCTCCCCTGACCCTCCTGTCCTCCAGTGTCGTCAGGCCGATTTCCCTTAATCTTTCTTCATAGGACATTCCCCTTAGCTCTGGAACTAACCTTGTCGCAAACCTTTGTACTTTCTCTAGTTTCTTGACGTGCTTTATCAAGTGCGGGTTCCAAACAGGTGCTGCATACTCCAGTATGGGCCTGACATACACGGTGTACAGTGTCTTGAATGATTCCTTACTAAGGTATCGGAATGCTGTTCTCAGGTTTGCCAGGCGCCCATATGCTGCAGCAGTTATCTGATTGATGTGTGCTTCCGGAGACATGCTCGGTGTTATACTCACCCCAAGATCTTTCTCCTTGAGTGAGGTTTGCAGTCTTTGGCCACCTAGCCTATACTCTGTCTGTGGTCTTCTGTGCCCTTCCCCTATCTTCATGACTTTGCATTTGGCAGGATTAAATTCGAGAAGCCATTTGCTGGACCAGGTGTCCAGTCTGTCCAGGTCTCTTTGAAGTCCTGCCTGGTCTTCATCAGATTTAATTCTCCTCATTAACTTCACATCATCTGCAAACAGGGACACTTCTGAATCCAACCCTTCCGTCATGTCGTTCACATATACCAAAAATAGCACTGGTCCTAGGACCGACCCCTGTGGGACCCCGCTCGTCACAGGTGCCCACTGTGATACATCATTACGTACCATGACTCGTTGTTGCCTCCCTGTCAGGTATTCTCTGATCCATTGCAGTGCCCTTCCTGTTATATGCGCCTGATGCTCTAGCTTCTGCACTAATCTCTTGTGAGGAACTGTGTCAAAGGCCTTCTTGCAGTCCAAGAAGATGCAATCAACCCACCCCTCTCTCTCTTGTCTTACTTCTGTTATTTTATCGTAAAACTCCAGAAGGTTTGTGACACAGGATTTGCCTTCCGTGAATCCGTGCTGGTTGGCATTTATACTCCTGTTCCGTTCCAGGTGCTCCACCACTCTCCTCCTGACAATCTTCTCCATAATTTTGCATACTATACACGTCAATGACACAGGTCTATAGTTTAGTGCCTCTTTTCTGTCTCCTTTTTTAAAAATGGGAACTACATTTGCCGTCTTCCATACCTCAGGTAGTTGCCCAGTTTCCAGGGATGTGTTGAAGATTGTGGCAAGTGGCACGCACAACATATCTGCTCCCTCTCTAAGGACCCACGGGGAGATGTTGTCCGGTCCCATTGCCTTTGAGGTATCGATGTCCCTTAGCAGTTTCTTCACCTCCTCCTCATCTGTATGTATGTCGTCCAACACTTGTTGGTGTATTCCTTGCTGGTGTCCCCATCTGGTCTGTCCCCCCAGAGTCCTTCCTGTCTCTACTGTAAATACTTCCTTAAATCTCGTGTTGAGCTCCTCACATACCTCTTGATCGTTTCTTGTGAGTTCTCCACCTTCTTTCCTTAGCCTTATCACCTGGTCCTTGACTGTTGTCTTCCTCCTAATGTGGCTATACAACAGTTTCGGGTCAGATTTGACTTTCGATGCTATGTCGTTTTCATACTGTCGCTGGGCCTCCCTCCTTATCTCTGCATACTCATTTCTGGCTCTTCTACTAATCTCCTTGTTTTCCTGGGTCCTATGCCTCCTGTACCTTTTCCATTCTCTGTTGCACTTAGTTTTTGCCTCCCTACACCTTCGGGTAAACCAAGGACTCGTTTTGGTCTTCCTATTATTTCTGTTTCCCTTGGGAACAAAACTTTCCTCTGCCTCCTTGCACTTTGTTGCCACATATTCCATCATCTCGTTTACTGATTTTCCTACCATTTCTCTGTCCCACTGAACCTCCTGCAGGAAGTTTCTCATACCTGTGTAGTCCCCCCTTTTATAGTTTGGCCTGTCCCCTTCAGTTCCTGTTACCTTCTCCACTTGTAACTCTACTATATAGTCAAAACTCAGCACCACATGATCGCTAGCTCCAAGGGGCCTCTCGTAAGTGATGTCCTCAATGTCCGAACTGCTCAGGGTGAACACAAGATCCAGTCTTGCTGGCTCATCCTCCCCTCTCTCTCTGGTAGTGTCCCTGACATGTTGATGCATGAGGTTTTCAAGTACCACATCCATCATCTTGGCTCTCCATGTTTCGGGACCCCCATGTGGCTCCAGGTTTTCCCAGTCGATCTCCCTGTGGTTGAAATCGCCCATTACCAGTAACTTTGCTCTGCTCGAGTGAGCTCTTCTTGCCACCTCAGCCAGTGTGTCCACCATCACCCTGTTGTTTTCTTCGTACTCCTCTCTTGGCCTCCTGCAGTTCTGTGGTGGGTTATACATCACTCCAATGACTACTTTATGTTCTCCGGACTGAATTGTACCTACAATGTAGTCTCTTTCTCCAATCATGTCCATGCCTTCCATTTCCTCAAATCCCCATCGGTGTTTTATGAGCAGTGCAACCCCTCCTCCCCCTCTACTCCTTCTATCTTTCCTCAGGATCTGATATCCTGTTGGGAAGATTGTGTCTGTTATTGTCTCAGCGAGTTTTGTTTCTGTGACTGCTATGATGTCTGGGGATTTTTCACTGATTCTTTCATTCCACTCCTCATGTTTATTCGTTATTCCATCCGCGTTTGTGTACCAAACCTTTAGTTTCTTTTCTATCATTGTGGTCATGCAAGAATATTGGGGTTGGGGGAGGGAGAGCCTTGGTGGGGGCCTATATGGGGCTGTGGTGTAGGTGGGGTTTGTGTTGATGGGGGTGGGGTCAGAATGCCCATAAGGGACAGCTGTTGGGGTGAGGTTTGTGATATGGGGGTTGGTGGTAGAGGGAACAGTGAGTGGGTTGTAGTATAGGTTGCTCAGTTGCGTTGGGAATGTCGCGGGTGGAGTCTTTTGGTGGGAGATTCTGTGGGGTGTGTTTGCCCTTCCTCCTGTGTCTGGGTCCTGCTCATTTTCATTGCTTCCCGTTCCTCCTTGCGTCTCTGTACCCTCTCTTTCAGTGTAGTCCTTTCTTCTTGTGTTCTGTCGTGGTCGAGGTATACTCTCTGGTACCCCTCTTTGTCCCTCAGTCTTGCTTTCTCTTGCAGAATCCTGGTTCGAACTGATTCTTCCTTGAAAGTTACTCTGACAGGCCGTATCCTTCCACTCGCAAACCACCCAATTCTCTGAAAATTTGTCACCTGGGTCATATTGCCCTCCCCTATTGTTTTCATAATGCCTTCAATCATTTTTTTCTCCTCCTGTTTTATTTCTTCAAAGTTGGCCCCCTTGGCTTCTTGGAGCCCGTACACAAAAACTGACCTCGCCCTTTCCTCCTCCCACTGAGTCTCCATCTGTGTCCTCTGAGGCATTTTATTTCCTTC
>NC_091299.1:68321698-68391698 GCF_038502225.1 Cherax quadricarinatus | reverse complement strand
TCTTAATTCTTGGGAATTCTTTGCTTGCCTAATTCTTGGGCACCACCTACTTCCACATTGAACAAATGTGACACCACCTATGACTGCTGCACCTCTCCTGCCTACGGTTTATAAGCTCCTTCTCCGCACGTATGCCGTATTCTATTCAAGATTGATGGACTGACCACATCGACTCAAGGTTGAGGGACTGATTACCTCATTCTCCTTCTGTTCTTCAAGATTCTTCTTTGTATGGACTGATGAAGCCACTGTGTGGCGAAACGTTTCCTCAAAAGAGATACCCAAGAGTTGCACATGTGTCTAATTTATCAACATGTCGGTTCTGTGAACCATTCATCTACAAAGCAGAGGTGGTACCAGCATTCTTCAAGAAAAACTAAAAAATAATCAGCCCACTGCAGGACGTAGGAGTTGCACTGCCTCTCCTCGCTAGATCATGAAAGGGTTGCTATATGTATTAAAGGTCTACAATTCTGCAGCTCCTCGGAAGAGCAGAGCATACCAGAAGAGGAGAGAAACAACGACTGCTCTGTGCCAGGTACATCGATAATATTTGCATCCTGGGAGGATAAACAACACTGGTGGACAAAAGCTGTCCGCCCAGCTTTGAGGTTCACGAGGATAAAAAGGTATCAATGAACACCCCTTTATATGACGCACTGCAGGCCTTCCTAGTAATACCAGTGCATGATGTGAACCTCGTCATACCCGCCAACCACTGAGGAATCACTACTGCACTTCTTTTTAAGGATTAACAGAATTCGGTGAACTCAAGGACCTGGAGATAGCAGTAAAGGTGACATTACATTTCCCAAGCGATGAGAATTTCCTGAAGAGTCACTTGCCACAGGCAGAGAGCGTCTGAGCCAGACGGCGAGAATGCCTACTTAGAACAAGGGTGAGGGAAAAACACAGACATTCTTCTGCAAATAGCCCATTACATGCCGTAATTAGAGATTAAAGTAAGTGAAGGAAAAGCTTCTACAATTTGGGGAATCCCTATCGTGGAAGTATTTCGCCAGCGATTGGCTCCTTCAGTCCAATACAAAGAACGGTGGAAGATGTATTGGACTGCCGAAGCTATTTACTAGCTAAACGAATCCGCAATGAAGATTCCCATATATTGCTCTAGTGTCTCATTCTTTAAGTAGTCGGTTTTCTAAACTATTAACACTATTCCCACCGTCATGTAGGAATGTACATAGTGAGGGATGATTCTTATCATGCTTTCCGTGTCACTGGGTGGTTTACGTACGTTACCTGGAGTACACTTGGAGGGGGTTTATGTACGTTACCTGGAGTACACTTGGAGGGGGGTTTATGTACGTTACCTGGAATACACTTGGAGGGGGTTTATGTACGTTACATGGAATACACTTGGAGGGGGTTTAGGTACGTTACCTGGAGTACACTTGGAGGGGGTTTATGTACGTTACCTGGAGTACACTTGGAGGAGGTTTATGTACGCTACCTGGAATACACTTGGAGGGCGGTTTAGGTACGTTACCTGGAGTACACTTGGAGGGGGTATATGTACGTTACCTGGAGTACACTTGGAGGGGGTTTAGGTACGTTACCTGGAGTACACTTGGAGGGGGTTTATGTACGTTACCTGGAGTACACTTGGAGGGGGTTTAGGTACGTTACCTGGAGTACACTTGGAGGGGGTATATGTACGTTACCTGGAGTACACTTGGAGGGGGTTTAGGTACGTTACCTGGAGTACACTTGGAGGGGGTTTATGTACGTTACCTGGAGTACACTTGGAGGGGGTTTAGGTACGTTACCTGGAGTACACTTGGAGGGGGTTTATGTACGTTACCTGCAGTACACTTGGGGGTTTATGTACGTTACTTGGAGTACACTTGGAGGGGGCCCAATGCACATTACCTGGAGTACCCTGGGAGGGGGCTTATGTACGTTACCTGGAGTACACTACAGGAGGTTTATGTACGTTACCTGGAGTACACTGGGAGGGGGCTTAATGTACATTTCCTGGAGTACACTAGGAGGGGGTTTACGCACATTACTTGGAGTACACTTAGAAGGGGTTTATGTACGTTACAAGGAGTACATTTGGGGGATTCATGCACGTTACATGGAGTACACTTGGAGGGGGTTTACGTGCGTTACCTGGAGTACACTTAGAGGGGGTTTATGTACGTTACCTGGAGTGCACTTGGGAGGGTTTATGTACGTTACCTGGAGTACACTGGGAAAGGGTTTATGTACATCAACTGGAGTACACTTGGGGAAGGGAGGTATGGGGGGCCAACCAGATATCTAACTGTGTTATAAATTTTGCAACTGTGAAATATCTTTCCTTTGCTTTCGTATCGTTTTTTTTACTTAACGACCTGATCACTTAGGCAGATCTCTCCGTTATTAGTTAGTTTTAACATTTCTTTTGTTCCTTTTTCTTAATGCTAGGCGACTTTAACACCCGGATCTTTCTGTCTTTAGTCAGTGTGAAATTTTAGTTTCCTACCCTAACATCGTATTTTCTTGTTTCTCCACAATTTTGTTAAGGGTCACAAAACAGTGAAGGTCAACCAAGGTTAGAGTTATTGTCTGCTTATTAGCAGAAGTTGCTATTGTCTGGTGACTCATAAAGTTGTATTACTGGAAGTCCCGTTGTGGTACAACTCATAAGTTGTATTACTGGAGGTCCCGTTGTGGTACAACTCATAAGATGCATTACTCGGGGTCCCGTTGTGGTACAACTCATAAGTTGTATTACTGGAGGTCCCGTTGTGGTACAACTCATAAGATGTATTACTCGGGGTCCCGTTGTGGTACAACTCATAAGTTGTATTACTGGAGGTCCCGTTGTGGTACAACTCATAAGTTGTATTACTGGAGGTCCAGTTGTGGTACAACTCATAAGTTGTATTACTGGAGGTCCCGTTGTGGTACAACTCATAAGTTGTATTACTGGAGGTCCCGTTGTGGTACAACTCATAAGATGTATTACCCGGGGTCCCGTTGTGGTACAACTAATATGTTGTATTACTGGAGGTCCCGTTGTGGTACAACTCATTAGATGTATTACCTAGGTCCCCTTGTGGTACAACTCATAAGATGCATTACTGGGGGTCCCGTTGTGGTACAACTCATAAGATGTATTACTCGGGGTCCCGTTGTGGTACAACTCATAAGATGTATTACTGGAAGTCCCGTTGTGGTACAACTCATAAGATGTATTACTCGGGGTCCCGTTGTGGTACAACTCATAAGATGTATTACTCGGGGTCCCGTTGTGGTACAACTCATAAGTTGTATTACTGGAAGTCCCGTTGTGGTACATCTCATAAGATGTATTACTGGAGGTCCCGTTGTGGTACAACTCATAAGATGTATTGCTGGGGGTCCCGTTGTGGTACAACCCATAAGATGTATTACTCGGGGTACCGTTGTGGTACAACTCATAAGATGTATTACTCGGGGTCCCGTTGTGGTACAACTCATAAGTTGTATTACTGGAGGTCCCGTTTTGGTACAACTCATAAGATGTATTACTGGAGGTCCCGTTGTGGTACAACTCATAAGATGTATTACTCGGGGTACCGTTGTGGTACAACTCATAAGATGTATTACTCGGGGTCTCGTTGTGGTACAACTCATAAGTTGTATTACTGGAAGTCCCGTTGTGGTACAATTCATAAGATGTATTACTGGGGGTCCCGTTGTGGTACAACTCATAAGATGTATTACTCGGGGTACCGTTGTGGTACAACTCATAAGTTGCATTACTGGAGGTCCCGTTGTGGTACAACTCACAAGATGTATTACTCGGGATCCCGTTGTGGTACAACTCATAAGGTGTATTACTCGGGGTCCCGTTGTGGTACAACTCATAAGATGTATTACTGGGGGTCCCGTTGTGGTACAACTCATAAGATGTATTACTCGGGGCCCCGTTGTGGTACAACTCATAAGTTGTATTACTGGAGGTCCCGTTGTGGTACAACTCATGCAGTTGTATTACTGGGGGCCCCGCTGTGATACAACTCATGCAGTTGTATTACTGGGGGTCCCGCTGTGGTTCAACGCATGCAGTTGTATTACTGGGGATCCCGCTGTGATACAACTCATGCAGTTGTATTACTGGGGGTCCCGTTGTGGTACAACTCATGCAGATGTATTACTGGGGGTCCCGTTGTGGTACAACTCATAAGATGTATTACTGGGGGTCCCGTTGTGGTACAACTCATAAGATGTATTACTGGGGGTCCCGTTGTGGTACAACTCATAAGATGTATTACTGGGGGTCCCGTTGTGGTACAACTCATAAGATGTATTACTGGGGGTCCCGTTGTGGTACAACTCATAAGATGTATTACTGGGGGTCCCGTTGTGGTACAACTCATAAGATGTATTACTGGGGGTCCCGTTGTGGTACAACTCATAAGATGTATTACTGGGGGTCCCGTTGTGGTACAACTCATAAGATGTATTACTGGGGGTCCCGTTGTGGTACAACTCATAAGATGTATTGTTGGGGGTCCCGTTGTGGTACAACTCATAAGATGTATTACTGGGGGTCCCGTTGTGGTACAACTCATAAGATGTATTACTGGGGGTCCCGTTGTGGTACAACTCATAAGATGTATTACTGGGGGTCCCGTTGTGGTACAACTCATAAGATGTATTACTGGGGGTCCCGTTGTGGTACAACTCATAAGATGTGTTACTGGGGGTCCCGTTGTGATACAACTCATAAGATGTATTACTCGGGGTCCCGTTGTGGTACAACTCATAAGATGTATTACTGGAAGTCCCGTTGTGGTACAACTCATAAGATGTATTACTCGGGGTCCCGTTGTGGTACAACTCATAAGATGTATTACTCGGGGTCCCGTTGTGGTACAACTCATAAGTTGTATTACTGGAAGTCCCGTTGTGGTACATCTCATAAGATGTATTACTGGAGGTCCCGTTGTGGTACAACTCATAAGATGTATTGCTGGGGGTCCCGTTGTGGTACAACTCATAAGATGTATTACTCGGGGTACCGTTGTGGTACAACTCATAAGATGTATTACTCGGGGTCCCGTTGTGGTACAACTCATAAGTTGTATTGCTGGAGGTCCCGTTTTGGTACAACTCATAAGATGTATTACTGGAGGTCCCGTTGTGGTACAACTCATAAGATGTATTACTCGGGGTACCGTTGTGGTACAACTCATAAGATGTATTACTCGGGGTCTCGTTGTGGTACAACTCATAAGTTGTATTACTGGAAGTCCCGTTGTGGTACAATTCATAAGATGTATTACTGGGGGTCCCGTTGTGGTACAACTCATAAGTTGCATTACTGGAAGTCCCGTTGTGGTACAATTCATAAGATGTATTACTGGGGGTACCATTGTGGTACAACTCATAAGTTGCATTACTGGAGGTCCCGTTGTGGTACAATTCATAAGATGTATTACTGGGGGTACCGTTGTGGTACAACTCATAAGATGTATTACTCGGGGTACCGTTGTGGTACAACTCATAAGATGTATTACTCGGGGTCTCGTTGTGGTACAACTCATAAGTTGTATTACTGGAAGTTCCGTTGTGGTACAATTCATAAGATGTATTACTGGGGGTCCCGTTGTGGTACAACTCATAAGTTGCATTACTGGAAGTCCCGTTGTGGTACAATTCATAAGATGTATTACTGGGGGTACCGTTGTGGTACAACTCATAAGTTGCATTACTGGAGGTCCCGTTGTGGTACAACTCATAAGATGTATTACTCGGGATCCCGTTGTGGTACAACTCATACGATGTATTACTCATGGTCCCGTTGTGGTACAACTCATACGATGTATTACTGGGGGTCCCGTTGTGGTACAACTCATGCAGTTGTATTACTGGGGGTCCCGCTGTGGTATAACTCATGCAGTTGTATTACTGGGGGCCCCGCTGTGATACAACTCATGCAGTTGTATTACTGGGGGTCCCGCTGTGGTACAACGCATGCAGTTGTATTACTGGGGTTCCCGCTGTGGCACAACGCATGCAGTTGTATTACTGGGGGTCCCGCTGTGGTGCAACGCATGCAGTTGTATTACTGGGGGTCCCGCTGTGGTACAACTCATAAGATATATTACTGGGGGTCCCGTTGTGGTACAACTCATAAGATGTATTACTGGGGGTCCCGTTGTGGTACAACTCATAAGATGTATTACTGGGGGTCCCGTTGTGGTACAACTCATAAGATGTATTACTGGGGGTCCCGTTGTGGTACAACTCATAAGATGTATTACTGGGGGTCCCGTTGTGGTACAACTCATAAGATGTATTACTGGGGGTCCCGTTGTGGTACAACTCATAAGATGTATTACTGGGGGTCCCGTTGTGGTACAACTCATAAGATGTGTTACTGGGGGTCCCGTTGTGATACAACTCATAAGATGTATTACTCGGGGTCCCGTTGTGGTACAACTCATAAGATGTATTACTGGAAGTCCCGTTGTGGTACAACTCATAAGATGTATTACTCGGGGTCCCGTTGTGGTACAACTCAAAAGATGTATTACTGGAAGTCCCGTTGTGGTACAACTCATAAGATGTATTACTGGGGGTCCCGTTGTGGTACAACTCATAAGATGTATTGCTGGGGGTCCCGTTGTGGTACAACTCATAAGATGTATTACTCGGGGTCCCGTTGTGGTACAACTCATAAGTTGTATTGCTGGAGGTCCCGTTTTGGTACAACTCATAAGATGTATTACTGGAGGTCCCGTTGTGGTACAACTCATAAGATGTATTACTCGGGGTACCGTTGTGGTACAACTCATAAGATGTATTACTCGGGGTCTCGTTGTGGTACAACTCATAAGTTGTATTACTGGAAGTCCCGTTGTGGTACAATTCATAAGATGTATTACTGGGGGTCCCGTTGTGGTACAACTCATAAGATGTATTACTCGGGGTACCGTTGTGGTACAACTCATAAGTTGCATTACTGGAGGTCCCGTTGTGGTACAACTCATAAGATGTATTACTCGGGATCCCGTTGTGGTACAACTCATAAGATGTATTACTCGGGGTCCCGTTGTCGTACAACTCATAAGATGTATTACTGGGGGTCCCGTTGTGGTACAACTCATAAGATGTATTACTCGGGGCCCCGTTCTGGTACAACTCATAAGTTGTATTACTGGAGGTCCCGTTGTGGTACAACTCATGCAGTTGTATTACTGGGGGTCCCGCTGTGGTATAACTCATGCAGTTGTATTACTGGGGGCCCCGCTGTGATACAACTCATGCAGTTTTATTACTGGGGGTCCCGCTGTGGTACAACGCATGCAGTTGTATTACTGGGGTTCCCGCTGTGGCACAACGCATGCAGTTGTATTACTGGGGGTCCCGCTGTGGTACAACGCATGCAGTTGTATTACTGGGGGTCCCGCTGTGGTACAACTCATAAGATGTATCACTGGGGGTCCCGTTGTGGTACAACTCATAAGATGTATTACTGGGGGTCCCGTTGTGGTACAACTCATAAGATGTATTACTGGGGGTCCCGTTGGGGTACAACTCATAAGATGTATTACTGGGGGTCCCGTTGTGGTACAACTCATAAGATGTATTACTGGGGGTCCCGTTGTGGTACAACTCATAAGATGTATTACTGGGGGTCCCGTTGTGGTACAACTCATAAGATGTATTACTGGGGGTCCCGTTGTGGTACAACTCATAAGATGTATTACTGGGGGTCCCGTTGTGGTACAACTCATAAGATGTGTTACTGGGGGTCCCGTTGTGATACAACTCATAAGATGTATTACTCGGGGTCCCGTTGTGGTACAACTCATAAGATGTATTACTGGAAGTCCCGTTGTGGTACAACTCATAAGATGTATTACTCGGGGTCCCGTTGTGGTACAACTCAAAAGATGTATTACTCGGGGTCCCGTTGTGGTACAACTCATAAGTTGTATTACTGGAAGTCCCGTTGTGGTACAACTCATAAGATGTATTACTGGGGGTCCCGTTGTGGTACAACTCATAAGATGTATTGTTGGGGGTCCCGTTGTGGTACAACTCATAAGATGTATTACTCGGGGTCCCGTTGTGGTACAACTCATAAGTTGCATTACTGGAGGTCCCGTTGTGGTACAACTCATAAGATGTATTACTCATGGTCCCGTTGTGGTACAACTCATACGATGTATTACTGGGGGTCCCGTTGTGGTACAACTCATGCAGTTGTATTACTGGGGGTCCCGCTGTGGTATAACTCATGCAGTTGTATTACTGGGGGCCCCGCTGTGATACAACTCATGCAGTTGTATTACTGGGGGTCCCGCTGTGGTACAACGCATGCAGTTGTATTACTGGGGTTCCCGCTGTGGCACAACGCATGCAGTTGTATTACTGGGGGTCCCGCTGTGGTGCAACGCATGCAGTTGTATTACTGGGGGTCCCGCTGTGGTACAACTCATAAGATATATTACTGGGGGTCCCGTTGTGGTACAACTCATAAGATGTATTACTGGGGGTCCCGTTGTGGTACAACTCATAAGATGTATTACTGGGGGTCCCGTTGTGGTACAACTCATAAGATGTATTACTGGGGGTCCCGTTGTGGTACAACTCATAAGATGTATTACTGGGGGTCCCGTTGTGGTACAACTCATAAGATGTATTACTGGGGGTCCCGTTGTGGTACAACTCATAAGATGTATTACTGGGGGTCCCGTTGTGGTACAACTCATAAGATGTGTTACTGGGGGTCCCGTTGTGATACAACTCATAAGATGTATTACTCGGGGTCCCGTTGTGGTACAACTCATAAGATGTAATACTGGAAGTCCCGTTGTGGTACAACTCATAAGATGTATTACTCGGGGTCCCGTTGTGGTACAACTCAAAAGATGTATTACTGGAAGTCCCGTTGTGGTACAACTCATAAGATGTATTACTGGGGGTCCCGTTGTGGTACAACTCATAAGATGTATTGCTGGGGGTCCCGTTGTGGTACAACTCATAAGATGTATTACTCGGGGTCCCGTTGTGGTACAACTCATAAGTTGTATTGCTGGAGGTCCCGTTTTGGTACAACTCATAAGATGTATTACTGGAGGTCCCGTTGTGGTACAACTCATAAGATGTATTACTCGGGGTACCGTTGTGGTACAACTCATAAGATGTATTACTCGGGGTCTCGTTGTGGTACAACTCATAAGTTGTATTACTGGAAGTCCCGTTGTGGTACAATTCATAAGATGTATTACTGGGGGTCCCGTTGTGGTACAACTCATAAGATGTATTACTCGGGGTACCGTTGTGGTACAACTCATAAGTTGCATTACTGGAGGTCCCGTTGTGGTACAACTCATAAGATGTATTACTCGGGATCCCGTTGTGGTACAACTCATAAGATGTATTACTCGGGGTCCCGTTGTCGTACAACTCATAAGATGTATTACTGGGGGTCCCGTTGTGGTACAACTCATAAGATGTATTACTCGGGGCCCCGTTCTGGTACAACTCATAAGTTGTATTACTGGAGGTCCCGTTGTGGTACAACTCATGCAGTTGTATTACTGGGGGTCCCGCTGTGGTATAACTCATGCAGTTGTATTACTGGGGGCCCCGCTGTGATACAACTCATGCAGTTTTATTACTGGGGGTCCCGCTGTGGTACAACGCATGCAGTTGTATTACTGGGGTTCCCGCTGTGGCACAACGCATGCAGTTGTATTACTGGGGGTCCCGCTGTGGTACAACTCATAAGATGTATCACTGGGGGTCCCGTTGTGGTACAACTCATAAGATGTATTACTGGGGGTCCCGTTGTGGTACAACTCATAAGATGTATTACTGGGGGTCCCGTTGGGGTACAACTCATAAGATGTATTACTGGGGGTCCCGTTGTGGTACAACTCATAAGATGTATTACTGGGGGTCCCGTTGTGGTACAACTCATAAGATGTATTACTGGGGGTCCCGTTGTGGTACAACTCATAAGATGTATTACTGGGGGTCCCGTTGTGGTACAACTCATAAGATGTATTACTGGGGGTCCCGTTGTGGTACAACTCATAAGATGTGTTACTGGGGGTCCCGTTGTGATACAACTCATAAGATGTATTACTCGGGGTCCCGTTGTGGTACAACTCATAAGATGTATTACTGGAAGTCCCGTTGTGGTACAACTCATAAGATGTATTACTCGGGGTCCCGTTGTGGTACAACTCAAAAGATGTATTACTCGGGGTCCCGTTGTGGTACAACTCATAAGTTGTATTACTGGAAGTCCCGTTGTGGTACAACTCATAAGATGTATTACTGGGGGTCCCGTTGTGGTACAACTCATAAGATGTATTGTTGGGGGTCCCGTTGTGGTACAACTCATAAGATGTATTACTCGGGGTCCCGTTGTGGTACAACTCATAAGTTGTATTGCTGGAGGTCCCGTTTTGGTACAACTCATAAGATGTATTACTGGAGGTCCCGTTGTGGTACAACTCATAAGATGTATTACTCGGGGTACCGTTGTGGTACAACTCATAAGATGTATTACTCGGGGTCTCGTTGTGGTACAACTCATAAGTTGTATTACTGGAAGTCCCGTTGTGGTACAATTCATAAGATGTATTACTGGGGGTCCCGTTGTGGTACAACTCATAAGATGTATTACTCGGGATCCCGTTGTGGTACAACTCATAAGATGTATTACTCGGGGTCCCGTTGTGGTACAACTCATAAGATGTATTACTGGGGGTCCCGTTGTGGTACAACTCATAAGATGTATTACTCGGGGCCCCGTTCTGGTACAACTCATAAGTTGTATTACTGGAGGTCCCGTTGTGGTACAACTCATGCAGTTGTATTACTGGGGGTCCCGCTGTGGTATAACTCATGCAGTTGTATTACTGGGGGCCCCGCTGTGATACAACTCATGCAGTTGTATTACTGGGGGTCCCGCTGTGGTACAACGGATGCAGTTGTATTACTGGGGGTCCCGCTGTGGCACAACGCATGCAGTTGTATTACTGGGGGTCCCGCTGTGGTACAACGCATGCAGTTGTATTACTGGGGATCCCGTTGTGGTACAACTCATAAGATGTATTACTGGGGGTCCCGTTGTAGTACAACTCATAAGATGTATTACTGGGGGTCCCGTTGTGGTACAACTCATAAGATGTATTACTGGGGGTCCCGTTGTGGTACAACTCATAAGATGTATTACTGGGGGTCCCGTTGTGGTACAACTCATAAGATGTATTACTGGGGGTCCCGTTGTGGTACAACTCATAAGATGTATTACTGGGGGTCCCGTTGTGGTACAACTCATAAGATGTATTACTGGGGGTCCCGTTGGGACTTCTACTAAACTCTGATTAGCTGGCGTCGCGGACCTGACTCTTCAGGAGCCCAACACGGTCTTCACCCGAATAATACATCCTGGACTGCACTTCTTCCCGCCACAACTGGATGAATTACAATCCCATCTATTACAAGTCGACTTTAAGCTAAAAGAACACATGTGCAATTAATGTGCCATTTTGTTGTGGCAACGTTTTGAATTAGTCGAATTAGATGCACATGTTTACAAAAATTATTTCTGTTAGTCGACTGCCTCACTACATGGTTAGTACCTCTCCAGTATATCAGCTAACTCAGTGCTATGTTAGTACTGTATATATTGTAAACTGTTTCTTAACTATCTGTTATTCTTTCTGATCAGTTATTTGGGTTTTAAGCCTATCGACTACGCAAAGGTCTTTAACACTACACAAGGGTCATTAAGACTACACAAGGAACACTGTCACTACACAAGGGTCATTAAGACTACACAAGGAACACTAACACTACACAAGAGTCATTAAGACTACACAAGGATCATTAACACTACACAAGGATCAATAAGGCTACACAAGGATCATTAAAACTACACAAGGATCATTAACACTGCACAAGGGTCATTAACACTACACAAGGGTCATTAAGACTACACAAGGATCATTAAAATTACACAAGGATCATTAGCACTACACAAGGGTCATTAACACTACACAAGGTTCATTAACACTACACAAGGATCATTAGCACTACACAAGGGTCATTAACACTACACAAGGGTCATTAAGACTACACAAGGATCATTAAGACTACACAAGGATCATTAAGACTACAAAAGGATCATAAAAACTACACAAAGATCATTAACACTACACAAGGGTCATTAACACTACACAAGGGTCATTAAGACTACACAAGGATCATTAAAACTACACAAGGATCATTAACACTACACAAGGATCATTAACACTACACAAGGATCATTAACACTACACAAGGGTCATTAACACTACACAAGGATCATTAACACTACACAAGGATCATTAACACTACACAAGGATCATTAACACTACACAAGGATCATTAACACTACACAAGGATCATTAACACTACACAAGGGTCATTAACACTACACAAGGATCATAAAAACTACACAAGGATCATTAACACTACACAAGGATCATTAACACTACACAAGGGTCATTAACACTACACAATGGTCGTTAAGACTACACAAGGATCATTAAGACTACACAAGGATCATTAAGACTACAAAAGGATCATAAAAACTACACAAGGATCATTAACACTACACAAGGGTCATTGACACTACACAAGGATCATTAACACTACACAAGGATCATTAACACTACACAAGGATCATTAACACTACACAAGGATCATTAACACTACACAAGGATCATTAACACTACAAAAGGTTCATTAACACTACACAAGGATCATTAACACTACACAAGGGTCACTAACACTACACAAGGAGCATTAACACTACACAAGGATCATTAACACTACACAAGGGTCATTAACACTACACAAGGATCATTAACACTACACAAGGATCATTAACACTACACAAGGGTCATTAAGACTACACAAGGATCATTAACACTACACAAGGATCATTAACACTACACAAGGATCATTAACACTACACAAGGGTCATTAAGACTACACAAGGATCATTAACACTACACAAGGATCATTAACACTACACAAGGATCATTAACACTACACAAGGATCATTAACACTACACAAGGATCATTAACACTACACAAGGTTCATTAACACTTCACAAGGATCATTAACACTACACAAGGATCATTAACACTACACAAGGATCATTAACACTACACAAGGGTCATTAACACTACACAAGGATCATTAACACTACACAAGGATCATTAACACTACACAAGGGTCATTAACACTACACAAGAATCATTAACACTTCACAAGGATCATTAACACTACACAAGGATCATTAACACTACAAAAGGATCCTTAACACTACACAAGGATCATTAACACTACACAAGGTTTATTAACACTAGAAAAGGATCATTAACACTACACAAGGATCATTAACACTACACAAAGGTCATTAAGACTACACAAGGATCATTAACACTACACAAGGATCATTAACACTACACAGGGATAATTAACACTACACAAGGATCATTAACACTACAAAAGGATCATTAACACTACACAAGGGTCATTAACACTACACAAGGATCATTAACACTACACAAGGATCATTAACACTACACAAGGGTCATTAACACTACACAAGAATCATTAACACTACACAAGGATCATTAACACTACACAAGGATCATTAACACTACAAAAGGATCCTTAACACTACACAAGGATCATTAACACTACACAAGGTTTATTAACACTAGAAAAGGATCATTAACACTACACAAGGATCATTAACACTACACAAAGGTCATTAAGACTACACAAGGATCATTAACACTACACAAGGATCATTAACACTACACAGGGATAATTAACACTACACAAGGATCATTAACACTACAAAAGGATCATTAACACTACACAAGGATCATTAACACTACACAAGGATCATTAACACTACACAAGGATCATTAACACTACACAAGGATCATTAACACTACACAAGGATCATTAACACTACACAAGGATCCTTAACACTAGACAAGGTTCATTAACACTACACAAGGATCATTAACACTACACAAGGATCACTAACACTACACAAGGGTCATTAACACTACACAAGGATCATTAACACTACACAAAGATCATTGACACTACACAAGGGTCATTAACACTACACAAGGATCATTAACACTACACAAGGATCATTAAAACTACACAAGGATCATTAACACTACACAAGGATCATTAACACTACACAAGGGTCATTAACACTACACAAGGGTCATTAAGACTACACAAGGATCATTAAGACTACACAAGGATCATTAAGACTACAAAAGGATCATAAAAACTACACAAGGATCATTAACACTACACAAGGGTCATTGACACTACACAAGGATCATTAACACTACACAAGGATCATTAACACTACACAAGGATCATTAACACTACACAAGGATCATTAACACTACACAAGGATCATTAACACTACAAAAGGTTCATTAACACTACACAAGGATCATTAACACTACACAAGGGTCACTAACACTACACAAGGAGCATTAACACTACACAAGGATCATTAACACTACACAAGGGTCATTAACACTACACAAGGATCATTAACACTACACAAGGATCATTAACACTACACAAGGGTCATTAAGACTACACAAGGATCATTAACACTACACAAGGATCATTAACACTACACAAGGATCATTAACACTACACAAGGGTCATTAAGACTACACAAGGATCATTAACACTACACAAGGATCATTAACACTACACAAGGATCATTAACACTACACAAGGATCATTAACACTACACAAGGATCATTAACACTACACAAGGTTCATTAACACTACACAAGGATCATTAACACTACACAAGGATCATTAACACTACACAAGGATCATTAACACTACACAAGGGTCATTAACACTACACAAGGATCATTAACACTACACAAGGATCATTAACACTACACAAGGGTCATTAACACTACACAAGAATCATTAACACTACACAAGGATCATTAACACTACACAAGGATCATTAACACTACAAAAGGATCCTTAACACTACACAAGGATCATTAACACTACACAAGGTTTATTAACACTAGAAAAGGATCATTAACACTACACAAGGATCATTAACACTACACAAAGGTCATTAAGACTACACAAGGATCATTAACACTACACAAGGATCATTAACACTACACAGGGATAATTAACACTACACAAGGATCATTAACACTACAAAAGGATCATTAACACTACACAAGGATCATTAACACTACACAAGGATCATTAACACTACACAAGGATCATTAACACTACACAAGGATCATTAACACTACACAAGGATCATTAACACTACACAAGGATCCTTAACACTAGACAAGGTTCATTAACACTACACAAGGATCATTAACACTACACAAGGATCACTAACACTACACAAGGGTCATTAACACTACACAAGGATCATTAACACTACACAAAGATCATTGACACTACACAAGGGTCATTAACACTACACAAGGATCATTAACACTACACAAGGATCATTAACACTACACAAGGATCATTAACACTACACAAGGATCCTTAACACTACTCAAGGATCATTAACACTACACAAGGATCCTTAACACTACACAAGGATCATTAACACTACACAAGGTTCATTAACACTACACAATGATCATTAACACTACACAAGGATCATTAACACTACACAAGGATCATTAACACTACGCAAGGATCATTAACACTACACAAGGGTCATTAACACTACACAAGGGTCATTAACACTACACAAGGATCCTTAACACTACACAAGGATCATTAACACTACACAAGGATCATTAACACTACACAAGGATCATTAACACTACACAAGGATCATTAACACTACACAAGGATCATTAACATTACACAAGGATCATTAAAACTACACAAGGATCATTAACACTACACAAGGATCATTAACACTACACAAGGATCATTAACACTACACAAGGGTCATTAACACTACACAAGGATCATTAACACTACAAAAGGATCATTAACACTACACAAGGATCATTAACACTACACAAGGATCATTAACACTACACAAGGATCATTAACACTACACAAGGATCCTTAACACTACACAAGGACCATTAACACTACACAAGGATCATTAACACTACACAAGAATCATTAACACTACACAAGGATCACTAACACTACACAAGGATCATTAACACTACACAAGGATCATTAACACTACACAAGGATCATTAACACTACACAAGGATCATTAACATTACACAAGGGTCATTAAAACTACACAAGGATCATTAACACTACACAAGGATCATTAACACTACACAAGGATCATTAACATTACACAAGGGTCATTAACACTACACAAGGGTCATTAACACTACACAAGGATAATTAACACTACACAAGGATCATTAACACTACACAAGGATCATTAACATTACACAAGGGTCATTAACACTACACAAGGGTCATTAACACTACACAAGGATCATTAAAACTACACAAGGATCATTAACACTACACACGGGTCATTAACACTACACAAGGGTCATTAACACTACACAAGGGTCATTAACACTACACAAGGATCATTAAAACTACACAAGGATCATTAACACTACACAAGGATCATTAACACTACACAAGGATCATTAACACTACACAAGGGTCATTAACACTACACAAGGATCATTAACACTACAAAAGGATCATTAACACTACACAAGGATCATTAACACTACACAAGGATCATTAACACTACACAAGGATCATTAACACTACACAAGGATCCTTAACACTACACAAGGACCATTAACACTACACAAGGATCATTAACACTACACAAGAATCATTAACACTACACAAGGATCACTAACACTACACAAGGATCATTAACACTACACAAGGATCATTAACACTACACAAGGATCATTAACACTACACAAGGATCATTAACATTACACAAGGGTCATTAACACTACACAAGGATCATTAACACTACACAAGGATCATTAACACTACACAAGGATCATTAACATTACACAAGGGTCATTAACACTACACAAGGGTCATTAACACTACACAAGGATAATTAACACTACACAAGGATCATTAACACTACACAAGGATCATTAACATTACACAAGGGTCATTAACACTACACAAGGGTCATTAACACTACACAAGGATCATTAAAACTACACAAGGATCATTAACACTACACACGGGTCATTAACACTACACAAGGGTCATTAAGACTACACAAGGATCATTAACACTACACAAGGATCATTAACACTACACAAGGGTCATTAACACTACACAAGGGTCATTAAGACTACACAAGGATCATTAAGACTACACAAGGATCATTAAGACTACAAAAGGATCATAAAAACTACACAAGGATCCTTAACACTACACAAGGATCATTAACACTACACAAGGTTTATTAACACTAGAAAAGGATCATTAACACTACACAAGGATCATTAACACTACACAAAGGTCATTAAGACTACACAAGGATCATTAACACTACACAAGGATCATTAACACTACACAGGCATAATTAACACTACACAAGGATCATTAACACTACAAAAGGATCATTAACACTACACAAGGATCATTAACACTACACAAGGATCATTAACACTACACAAGGATCATTAACACTACACAAGGATCATTAACACTACACAAGGATCATTAACACTACACAAGGATCCTTAACACTAGACAAGGTTCATTAACACTACACAAGGATCATTAACACTACACAAGGATCACTAACACTACACAAGGGTCATTAACACTACACAAGGATCATTAACACTACACAAAGATCATTGACACTACACAAGGGTCATTAACACTACACAAGGATCATTAACACTACACAAGGATCATTAAAACTACACAAGGATCATTAACACTACACAAGGATCATTAACACTACACAAGGGTCATTAACACTACACAAGGGTCATTAAGACTACACAAGGATCATTAAGACTACACAAGGATCATTAAGACTACAAAAGGATCATAAAAACTACACAAGGATCATTAACACTACACAAGGGTCATTGACACTACACAAGGATCATTAACACTACACAAGGATCATTAACACTACACAAGGATCATTAACACTACACAAGGATCATTAACACTACACAAGGATCATTAACACTACAAAAGGTTCATTAACACTACACAAGGATCATTAACACTACACAAGGGTCACTAACACTACACAAGGAGCATTAACACTACACAAGGATCATTAACACTACACAAGGGTCATTAACACTACACAAGGATCATTAACACTACACAAGGATCATTAACACTACACAAGGGTCATTAAGACTACACAAGGATCATTAACACTACACAAGGATCATTAACACTACACAAGGATCATTAACACTACACAAGGGTCATTAAGACTACACAAGGATCATTAACACTACACAAGGATCATTAACACTACACAAGGATCATTAACACTACACAAGGATCATTAACACTACACAAGGATCATTTACACTACACAAGGTTCATTAACACTACACAAGGATCATTAACACTACACAAGGATCATTAACACTACACAAGGATCATTAACACTACACAAGGGTCATTAACACTACACAAGGATCATTAACACTACACAAGGATCATTAACACTACACAAGGGTCATTAACACTACACAAGAATCATTAACACTACACAAGGATCATTAACACTACACAAGGATCATTAACACTACAAAAGGATCCTTAACACTACACAAGGATCATTAACACTACACAAGGTTTATTAACACTAGAAAACGATCATTAACACTACACAAGGATCATTAACACTACACAAAGGTCATTAAGACTACACAAGGATCATTAACACTACACAAGGATCATTAACACTACACAGGGATAATTAACACTACACAAGGATCATTAACACTACAAAAGGATCATTAACACTACACAAGGATCATTAACACTACACAAGGATCATTAACACTACACAAGGATCATTAACACTACACAAGGATCATTAACACTACACAAGGATCCTTAACACTAGACAAGGTTCATTAACACTACACAAGGATCATTAACACTACACAAGGATCACTAACACTACACAAGGGTCATTAACACTACACAAGGATCATTAACACTACACAAAGATCATTGACACTACACAAGGGTCATTAACACTACACAAGGATCATTAACACTACACAAGGATCATTAACACTACACAAGGATCATTAACACTACACAAGGATCCTTAACACTACTCAAGGATCATTAACACTACACAAGGATCCTTAACACTACACAAGGATCATTAACACTACACAAGGTTCATTAACACTACACAATGATCATTAACACTACACAAGGATCATTAACACTACACAAGGATCATTAACACTACACAAGGATCATTAACACTACACAACGATCATTAACACTACACAAGGTTCATTAACACTACACAAGGTTCATTAACACTACACAAGGATCATTAACACTACACAAGGATCATTAACACTACACAAGGATCATTAACACTACACAAGGATCATTAACACTACACAAGGATCATTAACACACAAGGGTATTAACACTACACAAGGATTAACACTACAAAAGGATAATTAACACTACACAAGGATCATTAACACTACACAAGGATCATTAACATCATTAACACTACACAAGGATAAAACTACACAAGGATCATTAACACTACACAAGGATCATTAACACTACACAAGGATCATTAACACTACACAAGGGTCATTAACACTACACAAGGATAATTAACACTACAAAATCATTAACACTACACAAGGATCATTAACACTACAAAAGGATCATTAACACTACACAAGGATCATTAACACTACACAAGGATCATTAACACTACACAAGGATCATTAACACTACACAGGGATAATTAACACTACACAAGGATCATTAACACTACACAAGGATCATTAACACTACACAAGGGTCATTAACACTACACAAGGATCATTAACACTACACAAGGGTCATTAACACTACACAAGGATCATTAACACTACACAAGGATCATTAACACTACACAAGGGTCATTAACACTACACAAGGATCATTAACACTACACAAGGGTCATTAACACTACACAAGGATCATTAACACTACACAAGGATCATTAACACTACACAAGGATTAACACTACACAAGGGTAATTAACACTACACAAGGATCATTAACACTACACAAGGATCATTAACACACAAGGATCATTAACACTACACAAGGGTCATTAACACTACACAAGGATCATTAACACTACACAAGGATCACTAACACTACACAAGGATCATTAACATTACACAAGGGTCATTAACACTACACAAGAGTCATTAACACTACACAAGGATCATTAACACTACACAAGGATCATTAACACTACACAAGGGTCATTAACACTACACAAGGGTCATTAACACTACACAAGGGTCATTAACACTACACAAGGATCATTAAAACTACACAAGGATCATTAACACTACACAAGGATCATTAACACTACACAAGGGTCATTAACACTACACAAGGGTCATTAACACTACACAAGGATCATTAACACTACACAAGGATCATTAACACTACACAAGGATCATTAACACTACACAAGGATCATTAACACTACACAAGGATCATTAACACTACACAAGGATCATTAACACTACACAAGGATCATTAACACTACACAAGGATCATTAACACTACACAAGGATCATTAACACTACACAAGGATCATTAACACTACACAAGGATCATTAACACTACACAAGGATCATTAACACTACACAAGGATCATTAACACTACACAAGGATCATTAACATTACACAAGGGTCATTAACACTACACAAGGATCATTAACACTACACAAGGATCATTAACACTACACAAGGATCATTAACACTACACAATGATCATTAACACTACACAAGGGTCATTAACACTACACAAGGATCATTAACACTACACAAGGATCATTAACACTACACAAGGATCATTAACATTACACAAGGGTCATTAACACTACACAAGGTTCATTAACACTACACAAGGATCATTAAAACTACACAAGGATCATTAACACTACACAAGGATCATTAACACTACACAAAGGTCATTAAGACTACACAAGGATCATTAACACTACACAAGGATCATTAACACTACACAAGGGTCATTAACACTACACAAGGGTCATTAACACTACACAAGGGTCATTAACACTACACAAGGGTCATTAACACTACACAAGGATCATTAAAACTACACAAGGATCATTAACACTACACAAGGGTCATTAACACTACACAAGGGTCATTAACACTACACAAGGATCATTAAAACTACACAAGGATCATTAACACTACACAAGGATCATTAACACTACACAAGGATCATTAACACTACACAAGGGTCATTAACACTACACAAGGATCATTAACACTACAAAAGGATCATTAACACTACACAAGGATCATTAACACTACACAAGGGTCATTAACACTACACAAGGATCATTAACACTACACAAGGATCATTAACACTACACAAGGATCATTAACACTACACAAGGATCATTAACACTACACAAGGATCATTAACACTACACAAGGATCATTAACACTACACAAGGATCATTAACACTACACAAGGATCATTAACACTACACAAGGGTCATTAACACTACACAAGGATCATTAACACTACACAAGGATCATTAACACTACACAAGGGTCATTAACACTACACAAGGATCATTAACACTACACAAGGATCATTAACATTACACAAGGGTCATTAACACTACACAAGGATCATTAACACTACACAAGGATCATTAACACTACACAAGGATCATTAACATTACACAAGGGTCATTAACACTACACAAGGGTCATTAACACTACACAAGGATAATTAACACTACACAAGGATCATTAACACTACACATGGATCATTAACATTACACAAGGGTCATTAACACTACACAAGGGTCATTAACACTACACAAGGATCATTAAAACTACACAAGGATCATTAACACTACACACGGGTCATTAACACTACACAAGGGTCATTAAGACTATACAAGGATCATTAAAACTACACAAGGATCATTAACACTACACACGGGTCATTAACACTACACAAGGGTCATTAAGACTACACAAGGATCATTAAAACTACACAAGGATCATTAACACTACACAAGGGTCATTAACACTACACAAGGGTCATTAAGACTACACAAGGATCATTAAGACTACACAAGGATCATTAAGACTACAAAAGGATCATAAAAACTACACAAGGATCATTAACACTACACAAGGGTCATTAACACTACACAAGGGTCATTAACACTACACAAGGATCATTAAAACTACACAAGGATCATTAACACTACACAAGGATCATTAACACTACACAAGGATCATTAACACTACACAAGGGTCATTAACACTACACAAGGATCATTAACACTACAAAAGGATCATTAACACTACTCAAGGATCATTAACACTACACAATGATCATTAAAACTACACAAGGATCATTAACACTACACAAGGGTCATTAACACTACACAAGGATCATTAAAACTACACAAGGATCATTAACACTACACACGGGTCATTAACACTACACAAGGGTCATTAACACTACACAAGGGTCATTAACACTACACAAGGATCATTAAAACTACACAAGGATCATTAACACTACACAAGGATCATTAACACTACACAAGGATCATTAACACTACACAAGGGTCATTAACACTACACAAGGATCATTAACACTACAAAAGGATCATTAACACTACACAAGGATCATTAACACTACACAAGGATCATTAACACTACACAAGGATCATTAACACTACACAAGGATCCTTAACACTACACAAGGACCATTAACACTACACAAGGATCATTAACACTACACAAGAATCATTAACACTACACAAGGATCACTAACACTACACAAGGATCATTAACACTACACAAGGATCATTAACACTACACAAGGATCATTAACACTACACAAGGATCATTAACATTACACAAGGGTCATTAACACTACACAAGGATCATTAACACTACACAAGGATCATTAACACTACACAAGGATCATTAACATTACACAAGGGTCATTAACACTACACAAGGGTCATTAACACTACACAAGGATAATTAACACTACACAAGGATCATTAACACTACACAAGGATCATTAACATTACACAAGGGTCATTAACACTACACAAGGGTCATTAACACTACACAAGGATCATTAAAACTACACAAGGATCATTAACACTACACACGGGTCATTAACACTACACAAGGGTCATTAAGACTACACAAGGATCATTAACACTACACAAGGATCATTAACACTACACAAGGGTCATTAACACTACACAAGGGTCATTAAGACTACACAAGGATCATTAAGACTACACAAGGATCATTAAGACTACAAAAGGATCATAAAAACTACACAAGGATCCTTAACACTACACAAGGATCATTAACACTACACAAGGTTTATTAACACTAGAAAAGGATCATTAACACTACACAAGGATCATTAACACTACACAAAGGTCATTAAGACTACACAAGGATCATTAACACTACACAAGGATCATTAACACTACACAGGCATAATTAACACTACACAAGGATCATTAACACTACAAAAGGATCATTAACACTACACAAGGATCATTAACACTACACAAGGATCATTAACACTACACAAGGATCATTAACACTACACAAGGATCATTAACACTACACAAGGATCATTAACACTACACAAGGATCCTTAACACTAGACAAGGTTCATTAACACTACACAAGGATCATTAACACTACACAAGGATCACTAACACTACACAAGGGTCATTAACACTACACAAGGATCATTAACACTACACAAAGATCATTGACACTACACAAGGGTCATTAACACTACACAAGGATCATTAACACTACACAAGGATCATTAAAACTACACAAGGATCATTAACACTACACAAGGATCATTAACACTACACAAGGGTCATTAACACTACACAAGGGTCATTAAGACTACACAAGGATCATTAAGACTACACAAGGATCATTAAGACTACAAAAGGATCATAAAAACTACACAAGGATCATTAACACTACACAAGGGTCATTGACACTACACAAGGATCATTAACACTACACAAGGATCATTAACACTACACAAGGATCATTAACACTACACAAGGATCATTAACACTACACAAGGATCATTAACACTACAAAAGGTTCATTAACACTACACAAGGATCATTAACACTACACAAGGGTCACTAACACTACACAAGGAGCATTAACACTACACAAGGATCATTAACACTACACAAGGGTCATTAACACTACACAAGGATCATTAACACTACACAAGGATCATTAACACTACACAAGGGTCATTAAGACTACACAAGGATCATTAACACTACACAAGGATCATTAACACTACACAAGGATCATTAACACTACACAAGGGTCATTAAGACTACACAAGGATCATTAACACTACACAAGGATCATTAACACTACACAAGGATCATTAACACTACACAAGGATCATTAACACTACACAAGGATCATTTACACTACACAAGGTTCATTAACACTACACAAGGATCATTAACACTACACAAGGATCATTAACACTACACAAGGATCATTAACACTACACAAGGGTCATTAACACTACACAAGGATCATTAACACTACACAAGGATCATTAACACTACACAAGGGTCATTAACACTACACAAGAATCATTAACACTACACAAGGATCATTAACACTACACAAGGATCATTAACACTACAAAAGGATCCTTAACACTACACAAGGATCATTAACACTACACAAGGTTTATTAACACTAGAAAACGATCATTAACACTACACAAGGATCATTAACACTACACAAAGGTCATTAAGACTACACAAGGATCATTAACACTACACAAGGATCATTAACACTACACAGGGATAATTAACACTACACAAGGATCATTAACACTACAAAAGGATCATTAACACTACACAAGGATCATTAACACTACACAAGGATCATTAACACTACACAAGGATCATTAACACTACACAAGGATCATTAACACTACACAAGGATCCTTAACACTAGACAAGGTTCATTAACACTACACAAGGATCATTAACACTACACAAGGATCACTAACACTACACAAGGGTCATTAACACTACACAAGGATCATTAACACTACACAAAGATCATTGACACTACACAAGGGTCATTAACACTACACAAGGATCATTAACACTACACAAGGATCATTAACACTACACAAGGATCATTAACACTACACAAGGATCCTTAACACTACTCAAGGATCATTAACACTACACAAGGATCCTTAACACTACACAAGGATCATTAACACTACACAAGGTTCATTAACACTACACAATGATCATTAACACTACACAAGGATCATTAACACTACACAAGGATCATTAACACTACACAAGGATCATTAACACTACACAAGGGTCATTAACACTACACAAGGGTCATTAACACTACACAAGGATCCTTAACACTACACAAGGATCATTAACACTACACAAGGATCATTAACACTACACAAGGATCATTAACACTACACAAGGATCATTAACACTACACAAGGATCATTAACATTACACAAGAATCATTAAAACTACACAAGGATCATTAACACTACACAAGGATCATTAACACTACACAAGGATCATTAACACTACACAAGGGTCATTAACACTACACAAGGATCATTAACACTACAAAAGGATCATTAACACTACACAAGGATCATTAACACTACACAAGGATCATTAACACTACACAAGGATCATTAACACTACACAAGGATCCTTAACACTACACAAGGACCATTAACACTACACAAGGATCATTAACACTACACAAGAATCATTAACACTACACAAGGATCACTAACACTACACAAGGATCATTAACACTACAAAAGGATCATTAACACTACACAAGGATCATTAACACTACACAAGGATCATTAACATTACACAAGGGTCATTAACACTACACAAGGATCATTAACACTACACAAGGATCATTAACACTACACAAGGATCATTAACATTACACAAGGGTCATTAACACTACACAAGGGTCATTAACACTACACAAGGATAATTAACACTACACAAGGATCATTAACACTACACAAGGATCATTAACATTACACAAGGGTCATTAACACTACACAAGAGTCATTAACACTACACAAGGATCATTAAAACTACACAAGGATCATTAACACTACACACGGGTCATTAACACTACACAAGGGTCATTAACACTACACAAGGGTCATTAACACTACACAAGGATCATTAAAACTACACAAGGATCATTAACACTACACAAGGATCATTAACACTACACAAGGATCATTAACACTACACAAGGGTCATTAACACTACACAAGGATCATTAACACTACAAAAGGATCATTAACACTACACAAGGATCATTAACACTACACAAGGATCATTAACACTACACAAGGATCATTAACACTACACAAGGATCCTTAACACTACACAAGGACCATTAACACTACACAAGGATCATTAACACTACACAAGAATCATTAACACTACACAAGGATCACTAACACTACACAAGGATCATTAACACTACACAAGGATCATTAACACTACACAAGGATCATTAACACTACACAAGGATCATTAACATTACACAAGGGTCATTAACACTACACAAGGATCATTAACACTACACAAGGATCATTAACACTACACAAGGATCATTAACATTACGCAAGGGTCATTAACACTACACAAGGGTCATTAACACTACACAAGGATAATTAACACTACACAAGGATCATTAACACTACACAAGGATCATTAACATTACACAAGGGTCATTAACACTACACAAGGGTCATTAACACTACACAAGGATCATTAAAACTACACAAGGATCATTAACACTACACACGGGTCATTAACACTACACAAGGGTCATTAAGACTACACAAGGATCATTAAAACTACACAAGGATCATTAACACTACACAAGGGTCATTAACACTACACAAGGGTCATTAAGACTACACAAGGATCATTAAGACTACACAAGGATCATTAAGACTACAAAAGGATCATAAAAACTACACAAGGATCATTAACACTACACAAGGGTCATTAACACTACACAAGGGTCATTAACACTACACAAGGATCATTAAAACTACACAAGGATCATTAACACTTCACAAGGATCATTAACACTACACAAGGATCATTAACACTACACAAGGGTCATTAACACTACACAAGGATCATTAACACTACAAAAGGATCATTAACACTACACAAGGATCATTAACACTACACAATGATCATTAAAACTACACAAGGATCATTAACACTACACAAGGATCATTAACACTACACAAGGATCATTAACACTACACAAGGATCATTAACACTACACAAGGATCATTAACACTACACAAGGGTCATTAACACTACACAATGATCATTAACACTACACAAGGGTCATTAACACTACACAAGGGTTATTAACACTACACAATGATCATTAACACTACACAAGGATCATTAACAATACACAAGGGTCATTAACACTACACAATGATCATTAACACTACACAAGGATCATTAACACTACACAAGGATCATTAACACTACACAAGGGTCATTAACACTACACAAGGGTCATTAACACTACACAAGGATAATTAACACTACACAAGGATCATTAACACTACACATGGATCATTAACATTACACAAGGGTCATTAACACTACACAAGGGTCATTAACACTACACAAGGATCATTAAAACTACACAAGGATCATTAACACTACACACGGGTCATTAACACTACACAAGGGTCATTAAGACTATACAAGGATCATTAAAACTACACAAGGATCATTAACACTACACACGGGTCATTAACACTACACAAGGGTCATTAAGACTACACAAGGATCATTAAAACTACACAAGGATCATTAACACTACACAAGGGTCATTAACACTACACAAGGGTCATTAAGACTACACAAGGATCATTAAGACTACACAAGGATCATTAAGACTACAAAAGGATCATAAAAACTACACAAGGATCATTAACACTACACAAGGGTCATTAACACTACACAAGGGTCATTAACACTACACAAGGATCATTAAAACTACACAAGGATCATTAACACTACACAAGGATCATTAACACTACACAAGGATCATTAACACTACACAAGGGTCATTAACACTACACAAGGATCATTAACACTACAAAAGGATCATTAACACTACTCAAGGATCATTAACACTACACAATGATCATTAAAACTACACAAGGATCATTAACACTACACAAGGGTCATTAACACTACACAAGGATCATTAACACTACACAAGGATCATTAACACTACACAAGGATCATTAACACTACACAATGATCATTAAAACTACACAAGGATCATTAACACTACACAAGGATCATTAACACTACACAAGGGTCATTAACACTACACAAGGATCATTAACACTACACAAGGATCATTAACACTACACAAGGGTCATTAACACTACACAAGGATCATTAACACTACACAAGGATCATTAACACTACACAAGGGTCATTAAGACTACACAAGGATCATTAAAACTACACAAGGATCATTAACACTACACAAGGATCATTAACACTACACAAGGATCATTAACACTACACAAGGATCATTAACACTACAAAAGGGTCATTAACACTACACAAGGGTCATTAACACTACACAAGGATCATTAACACTACACAAGGATCATTAACACTACACAAGGGTCATTAAGACTACACAAGGATCATTAAAACTACACAAGGATCATTAACACTACACAAGGATCATTAAAACTACACAAGGATCATTAACAATACACAAGGATCATTAACACTACACAAGGATCATTAACACTACACAAGGGTCATTAAGACTACACAAGGATCATTAAAACTACACAATGATCATTAACACTACACAAGGATCATTAAAACTACACAAGGATCATTAACACTACACAAGGATCATTAACACTACACAAGGATCATTAACACTACACAAGGATCATTAACACTACACAAGGATCATTAACACTACACAAGGATCATTAACACTACACAAGGATCATTAACACTACACAAGGATCATTAACACTAAACAAGGATCATTAACACTACACAAGGATCATCAACACTACACAAGGGTCATTAACACTACACAAGGATCATTAACACTACACAAGGATCATTAAAACTACACAATGATCATTAAAACTACACAAGGATCATTAACACTACACAAGGATCATTAACACTACACAAGGATCATCAACACTACACAAGGGTCATTAACACTACACAAGGATCATTAACACTACACAAGGATCATTAACACTACACAAGGGTCATTAACACTACACAAGGATCATTAAAACTACACAAGGATCATTAACACTACACAAGTATCATTAACACTACACATGGGTCATTAACACTACAAAAGGGTCATTAACACTACACAAGGATCATTAACACTACACAAGGATCATTAACACTACACAAGGATCATTAACACTACACAAGGTTCATTAACACTACACATGGATCATTAACACTACACAAGGGTCACTAACACTACACAAGGATAATTAACACTGCACAAGGATCATTAACACTACACAAGGGTCATTAACACTACACAAGGATCATTAACACTACACAAGGATCATTAACAGTACACAAGGATCATTAACACTACACAAGGATCATTAACACTACACATGGGTCATTAAGACTACACAAGGATCATTAACACTACACAAGGATCATTAACACTACACAAGGATCATTAACACTACACAAGGATCATTAACACTACACAAGGATCCTTAACACTACACAAGGATCATTAACACTACACAAGGTTCATTAACACTACACAAGGATCATTAACACTACACAAGGATCATTAACACTACACAAGGGTCATTAAGACTACACAAGGGTCATTAACACTACACAAGGATCATTAACACTACACAAGGATCATTAACACTACACAAGGATCCTTAACACTACACAAGGGTCATTAACACTACACAAGGATCATTAACACTACACAAGGATCATTAACACTACACAAGGATCATTAACACTACACAAGGATCCTTAACACTACACAAGGACCATTAAAACTACACAAGGATCATTAACACTACACAAGGATCATTAACACTACACAAGGATCATTAACACTACACAAGGATCATTAACACTACACAAGGATCATTAACACTACACAAGGATCATTAACATTACACAAGGGTCATTAACACTACACAAGGGTCATTAACACTACACAAGGATAATTAACACTACACAAGGATCATTAACACTACACTCGGATTATTAACACTACACAAGGATCATTAACACTACACAAGGATCATTAACAAGGATCATTAACACTACACAAGGATCATTAACACTACACAAGGATCATTAACACTACACAAGGATCATTAACATTACACAAGGGTCATTAACACTACACAAGGGTCATTAACACTACACAAGGATAATTAACACTACACAAGGGTCATTAACACTACACAAATGTCATTAACACTACACAAGGATCATTAACACTACACAAGGATCATTAACACTACACAAGGATCATTAACACTACACAAGGATCATTAACACTACTCAAGGATCATTAACACTACACAAGGGTCATTAACACTACACAAGGATCATTAACACTACACAAGGATCATTAACACTACACAAGGATCATTAACACTACACAAGGGTCATTAACACTACACAAGGATCATTAACACAACACAAGGATCATTAACACTACACAAGGATCATTAACACTACACAAGGATCATTAACACTACACAAGGATCATTAACACTACACAAATATCATTAACACTACACAAGGGTCATTAACACTACACAAGGGTCATTAACCCTACACAAGGATCATCAACACTACACAAGGATCATTAACACTTCACAAGGATCATTAACACTACACAAGTATCATTAACACTACACAAGGATCAATAACACTACACAAGGATCATTAACACTACACAAGGATCATTAACACTACACAAGTATCATTAACACTACACAAGGATCATTAACACTACACAAGGATCATTAACACTACACAAGGATCATTAACACTACACAAGGGTCATTAACACTACACAAGGGTCATTAACACTACACAAAGATCATTAACACTACACAAGGATCATTAACACTACACAAGGATCATTAATACTACAAAAGGATCATTAACACTACACAAGGATCATTAATACTACAGAAGGATCATTAACACTACACAAGGATCATTAACACTACACAAGGATCATTAACACTACAAAAGGATCATTAACACTACACAAGGATCACACTACACGAGGATCTTTAACACTACACAAGGATCATTAACACTTCAAAAGGATCCTTAACACTACACAAGTGTCATTAACACTACACAAGGATCATTAACACTACACGAGGATCCTTAACACTACACAAGGATCATTAACACTACACATGGATCATTAACACTACACAAGGATCATTAACACTACACAAGGATCATTAACACTACACAAGGATCATTAATACTACACAAGGATTATTAACACTACACAAGGGTCATTAACACTACACAAATGTCATTAACACTACACAAGGATCATTAACACTACACAAGGATCATTAACACTACACAAGGATCATTAACACTACAAAAGGATCATTAACACTACACAAGGATCATCAACACTACACAAGGGTCATTAACACTACACAAGGATCATTAACACTACACAAGGATCATTAACACTACACAAGGATCATTAACACTACACAAGGGTCATTAACACAACACAAGGGTCATTAACACTACACAAGGATCATTAACACTACACAAGGATCATTAACACTACACAAGGATCATTAACACTACACAAGGATCATTAACACTACACAAGGATCATTAACACTACACAAATATCATTAACACTACACAAGGGTCATTAACACTACGCAAGGATCATTAACCCTACACAAGGATCATTAACACTACTCAAGGATCATTAACACTACACAAGGGTCATTAACACAACACAAGGGTCATTAACACTACACAAGGATCATTAACACTAAACAAGGATCATTAACACTACACAAGGATCATTAACACTACACAAGGATCATTAACACTACACAAGGATCATTAACACTACACAAGGGTCATTAACACTACACAAGGATCATTAACACTACAGAAGGATCATTAACACTACACAAGGATCATTAACACTACACAAGGATCATTAACACTACACAAGGATCATTAACACTACACAAGGATCGTTAACACTACACAAGGGTCATTAACACTACACAAGGGTCATTAACAATACACAAGGGTCGTTAACACTACACAAGGATCATTAACACTACACAAGGATCATTAACACTACGCAAGGGTCATTAACACTACACAAGGATCATTAACAATACACAAGGGTCGTTAACACTACACAAGGATCATTAACACTACACAAGGGTCGTTAACACTACACAAGGATCATTAACACTACACAAGGGTCGTTAAACACTACACAAGGATCATTAACACTACACAAGGATCATTAACACTACACAAGGGTCGTTAACACTACACAAGGATCATTAACACTACACAAGGGTCGTTAACACTACACAAGGATCATTAACACTACACAAGGGTCGTTAAACACTACAGAAGGATCATTAACACTACACAAGGGTCGTTAACACTACACAAGGATCATTAACACTACACAAGGGTCGTTAACACTACACAAGGATCATTAACACTACACAAGGGTCGTTAACACTACACAAGGATCATTAACACTACACAAGGGTCGTTAAACACTACACAAGGATCATTAACACTACACAAGGATCATTAACACTACACAAGGGTCATTAACACTACGCAAGGATCATTAACCCTACACAAGGATCATTAACACTACACAAGGATCATTAACACTACACAAGGATCATTAACACTACACAAGGGTCATTAACACTACACAAGGATCATTAACACTACACAAGGGTCATTAACACTACACAAGGGTCATTAACACTACACAAGGGTCATTAACACTACACAAGGATCATTAACACTACACAAGGATCATTAACACTACACAAGGATCATTAACACTACACAAGGATCATTAACACTACACAAGGGTCATTAACACTACACAAGGGTCATTAACACTACACAAGGATCATTAACACTACACAAGGATCATTAACACTACACAAGGATCATTAACACTACACAAGGATCATTAACACTACACAAGGATCATTAACACTACACAAGGATCATTAACACTACACAAGGATCATTAACACTACACAAGGATCATTAACACTACACAAGGATCATTAACACTACACAAGGATCATTAACACTACACAAGGATCATTAACACTACACAAGGATCATTAACACTACACAAGGGTCATTAACACTACACAAGGATCATTAACACTACACAAGGATCATTAACACTACACAAGGATCATTAACACTACACAAGGGTCATTAACACTACACAAGGGTCATTAACACTACACAAGGATCATTAACACTACACAAGGATCATTAACACTACACAAGGATCATTAACACTACACAAGGATCATTAACACTACACAAGGATCATTAACACTACACAAGGATCATTAACACTACACAAGGATCATTAACACTACACAAGGATCATTAACACTACACAAGGATCATTAACACTACACAAGGATCATTAACACTACACAAGGGTCATTAACACAACACAAGGGTCATTAACACTACACAAGGATCATTAACACTAAACAAGGATCATTAACACTACACAAGGATCATTAACACTACACAAGGATCATTAACACTACACAAGGATCATTAACACTACACAAGGGTCATTAACACTACACAAGGATCATTAACACTACACAAGGATCATTAACACTACACAAGGATCATTAACACTACACAAGGATCATTAACACTACACAAGGGTCATTAACACTACACAAGGGTCATTAACACTACACAAGGATCATTAACACTACACAAGGATCATTAACACTACACAAGGATCATTAACACTACACAAGGATCATTAACACTACACAAGGATCATTAACACTACACAAGGATCATTAACACTACACAAGGATCATTAACACTACACAAGGATCATTAACACTACACAAGGATCATTAACACTACACAAGGATCATTAACACTACACAAGGATCATTAACACTACACAAGGATCATTAACACTACACAAGGGTCATTAACACAACACAAGGGTCATTAACACTACACAAGGATCATTAACACTAAACAAGGATCATTAACACTACACAAGGATCATTAACACTACACAAGGATCATTAACACTACACAAGGATCATTAACACTACACAAGGGTCATTAACAATACACAAGGATCATTAACACTACAGAAGGATCATTAACACTACACAAGGATCATTAACACTACACAAGGATCATTAACACTACACAAGGATCATTAACACTACACAAGGATCATTAACACTACACAAGGATCGTTAACACTACACAAGGGTCATTAACACTACACAAGGGTCATTAACAATACACAAGGGTCGTTAACACTACACAAGGATCATTAACACTACACAAGGATCATTAACACTACGCAAGGGTCATTAACACTACACAAGGATCATTAACAATACACAAGGGTCGTTAACACTACACAAGGATCATTAACACTACACAAGGGTCGTTAACACTACACAAGGATCATTAACACTACACAAGGGTCGTTAAACACTACACAAGGATCATTAACACTACACAAGGATCATTAACACTACACAAGGGTCGTTAACACTACACAAGGATCATTAACACTACACAAGGGTCGTTAACACTACACAAGGATCATTAACACTACACAAGGGTCGTTAAACACTACAGAAGGATCATTAACACTACACAAGGGTCGTTAACACTACACAAGGATCATTAACACTACACAAGGGTCGTTAACACTACACAAGGATCATTAACACTACACAAGGGTCGTTAAACACTACACAAGGATCATTAACACTACACAAGGATCATTAACACTACACAAGGGTCGTTAACACTACACAAGGATCATTAACACTACACAAGGATCATTAACACTACACAAGGATCATTAACACTACACAAGGATCATTAACACTACACAAGGATCATTAACACTACACAAGGGTCGTTAACACTACACAAGGATCATTAACACTACGCAAGGATCATTAACACTACACAAGGATCATTAACACTACACAAGGGTCGTTAACACTACACAAGGATCATTAACACTACACAAGGGTCGTTAACACTACACAAGGATCATTAACACTACACAAGGATCATTAACACTACACAAGGGTCATTAACACTACACAAGGGTCATTAACACTACACAAGGATCATTAACACTACACAAGGATCATTAACACTACACAAGGATCATTAACACTACACAAGGGTCATTAACACTACACAAGGGTCATTAACACTACACAAGGATCATTAACACTACACAAGGATCATTAACACTACACAAGGATCATTAACACTACACAAGGATCATTAACACTACACAAGGATCATTAACACTACACAAGGATCATTAACACTACACAAGGATCATTAACACTACACAAGGATCATTAACACTACACAAGGATCATTAACACTACACAAGGATCATTAACACTACACAAGGATCATTAACACTACACAAGGGTCATTAACACTACACACGTGACGTTTCCTGCGCCAGACAAGAATGTTTCAGTAAACCCTTGAATATGGATTTTAATGTAATTCTCAGTATATATACAGTGAGATATATACTTCTCAATGAAATAAAAATCCCAGTAAACAGATATCACAACACAAAACAACCTCTGTGAAAGAATAGGGGAATTCCAAGCGCTTTCGTGACTTCTCACATTATCAAGGAACTATTGTCAAGGAACACATTTTCTACGTCATGTAGTTCCTCGATAATGTGAGAAGTCACGAAATCGCTTGGAATTTCCCTATTCTTTCACAGTGGTTGTTTTGCATATTTCGATATCACCTGTTTACTGTGATCTTCTTGCGGATATCACAATGTACAATAGACAATGTAAAAAATAGTGAAATTTCAAGGGTTTTCGTGATTTCTCACATTATGACGGAATCGTACAAATAACAGAATAGAAAACTTATAAAGGTGAGATTTCACACCACTTATGACCACATGACCTCATGACCTTATGACCTCATACAACCCGTTCCACCGAGTGTGGGAATGTAGTGAAGATTTGGTCAGGTCACATATCTGTTTTTTTTGGGGGGCATATCTCTCACTATTTATGTTCTGTGTCTCAAGAGTTAAAGAAATTATATCCTCGTTTATTTGATTCTTTCCTATTTATTACTATTTATTAAGTTCGTCTATTTTGATAATGGAAAAATGGCATTTGTAGTTATTTGATAACGAGGCATCCCGCTGCCACACCACCATCCCGCTGTCACACCACCATCCCGCTGTCACACCACCATCCCGCTGTCACACCACCATCCCGCTGTCACACCACCATCCCGCTGTCACACCACCATCCCGCTGTCACACCACCATCCCGCTGTCACACCACCATCCCGCTGTCACACCACCATCCCGCTGTCACACCACCATTCCGCTGTCACACCACCATCCCGCTGTCACACCACCATCCCGCTGTCACACCACCATTCCGCTGTCACACCACCATCCCGCTGTCACACCACCATCCCGCTGTCACACCACCATCCCGCTGTCACACCACCATCCCGCTGTCACACCACCATCCCGCTGTCACACCACCATCCCGCTGTCACACCACCATCCCGCTGTCACACCACCATCCCGCTGTCACACCACCATCCCGCTGTCACACCACCATCCCGCTGTCACACCACCATCCCGCTGTCACACCACCATCCCGCTGTCACACCACCATCCCGCTGTCACACCACCATCCCGCTGTCACACCACCATCCCGCTGTCACACCACCATTCCGCTGTCACACCACCATCCCGCTGTCACACCACCATCCCGCTGTCACACCACCATCCCGCTGTCACACCACCATCCCGCTGTCACACCACCATCCCGCTGTCACACCACCATCCCGCTGTCACACCACCATCCCGCTGTCACACCACCATCCCGCTGTCACACCACCATCCCGCTGTCACACCACCATCCCGCTGTCACACCACCATCCCGCTGTCACACCACCATCCCTCTGTCACACCACCATCCCGCTGTCACACCACCATCCCTCTGTCACACCACCATCCCGCTGTCACACCACCATCCCGCTGTCACACCACCATCCCGCTGTCAGACCACCATCCCTCTGTCACACCACCATCCCGCTGTCACACCATCATCCCTCTGTCACACCACCATCCCGCTGTCACACCACCATCCCGCTGTCACACCACCATCCCGCTGTCACACCACCATCCCGCTGTCACACCACCATCCCGCTGTCACACCACCATCCCGCTGTCACACCACCATCCCGCTGTCACACCACCATCCCGCTGTCACACAACCATCCCTCTGTCACACCACCATCCCGCTGTCACACCATCCCGCTGTCACACCACCATCCCGCTGTCACACCACCATCCCGCTGTCACACCACCATCCCGCTGTCACACCACCATCCCGCTGTCACACCACCATCCCGCTGTCACACCACCATCCCGCTGTCACACCACCATCCCGCTGTCACACCACCATCCCGCTGTCACACCACCATCCCGCTGTCACACCACCATCCCTCTGTCACACCACCATCCCGCTGTCACACAACCATCCCACTGTCACACCACCATCCCTCTGTCACACCACCATCCCGCTGTCACACCACCATCCCGCTGTCACACCACCATCCCATCTCTCCAAATTCCTGTTCCTCATATTCCCAGTCCCTGTTTTAATTCTTTCCTATCATTTACAGACACTCTCTTGCTATTATTTCCATTCCCTCCGTGTTTCTCCCCTCCCAATCTTGTTTCCTTTGTTTCTTCCATTCCCTTTCTTCCAATCTTATTATTTTCATGCCCTCTCTTTTTATTCCTTACTTGTCATTCCCATTTCCTCTATCTTTTCTTTTCTGTCATTTCCATTCACTGTTCACTGCCCTCGGCACCTCTCTTTTCCCTTCCTCTCTCGCTGTCTCTCTCATTCGTAGTTTCTCACTCTTTTTTTTTTTATTCCTACACATGCTTCAACTTTCACCCTTCCCCTGCCACCCAAACTAGCTTCTCTCTCTCTCTTTCTCTCTCTCTCTCTCTCTCTCTCTCTCTCTCTCTCTCTCTCTCTCTCTCTCTCTCTCTCTCTCATAAAAAGATACTAAGATTAGTGGGCTCCTGCTGCAACTTAGATTTGTGTTACCTGGCATGCATTCTGGCAAGGCACATTTCCATAACTTAGGGCAACTGACACCATCAGTAATTCTCACCTTCACCATTCAGGGGACTTCCTCTTAATACCTAACTAGTTAACAATCAAGAAGGAGAAAGTCTCCAGCTTGGAGGTCATCTCTTTCTTCCCCCGAGTAACCACTGATCAGATTATTTCCTTCTGGACTACATTCGCTGTGAACTACTGTATCTCTTCTACTCCCTAAGCAGGACATCGTGCATTACGCTGAGTCGTGTCAGAGTCAGCAGTTTTTCTTTCAGGATTAAGCTCTACAAAAAAACAAACAATACGAGAGGGCATCGGGAGTGCCCCTTGGTGCAGTACTGGACAATCATCTCGAGCATCAGGAGTAAGACTGGTTGGACAATATAATTTCAGGCAGTATCACATGATTAAGATACGAGGGTAATGTTCTTGTCCTCGTCTATAAACGCTTCAATCATCAACAATTCAAAGATGTTTTCATTTCATTTCAACCTTCTACACAGTTCTGGATGAGTAAAGAAAAAAGACTACCGTTTCACGTTTTCTTCCTCATGAAAATTAACACTCAGACACAGGGTGAAGACAAACACCACAGATAAGGATGATTTAGGTCGTTTCTTTTCCCTGCAGGAAATCAAGACTCAACCGCGGTGTCGTCAGAGACGTCTTCACCACCTGAAAATCTGTGACGATGAATACTTGGCAGATAAGAAGTAATACATTACGGATACCTTCACTGCCTAGTCCTGGGCTTAGTCACATATGCTCTTTAATCAATGGACTGAGTTAGGTTTCACTATGTCCCAAGCTTTGGCTAGTGCTTTCACACTACAACAATTATTTTCTATGTCATTCTTGCTCATATGAAAATCTAGCTACCATTTTCTTGTGTCCCTCTCACTCTATTCCTTGTATTTCACACTCGACAAACCATCCAAACTTCCCAGAGGAAGGAGCCAGGAGGTCACCCTGGAAGTGGCTGTTATTTCTAAAACCCTAAAAAAGGATCAACAGACTTCACAGGCCCGAAAACATAACTGCCGTTGAAGTCTACAACATTCCGCGCGGGGATGTAGCAAATCTTACTTTGTAGTAAAAGGTTCTTGCATGGTAGGGGCTTTTTATCTTTTTTTTTTTCACAGGGTTCTACAAGATTAGGTTTAAGGTTCCTAACTTTATTTACAAGGTCATTTAAAAACCTTTTTATTCTTAAGAAATATACAAATAGGAAATAGGAGGCAGTGGGAGCCATCTGTGGGCGAACGATTTCATCTGGGCAGTTGACTCTTTCGGTGATGTCATTATGCTGTGTGAACATGTTCCAAACTCGAGTCACTCAAGGAATGAATGATCTTAGATGAGGTGATGTACTTGAGTGTAATTGCTGTTCGTTGTCCGTCTTGTTGTGTAGTAGCTCCCTTCTTTAACCAGTCTTCTTCTTCCCACTTCCCTCATTACACCACTCACCCACCCTTCCTTACCTGCTCCACTATCATTCCCATGTTCTAATCTCTAATCTTTCTCTGCTCTCTTTCTCTCCCCTTTCTTCCGTTCTCCCCTTTCTGTAGCTCTCCCCTCTTTTAATTTCTTCCCATTCCTCTTTCTCCCTCTTCTCATTCATTCCCCTCTGTTACGTCTCCATCTCCCGACCCTCCCTCTCCGTATCCTCCCCATTTCTTTCTGTCTCCTGCCTCTCCATCTCCATTTCCTGTCTCTCATTCCTTTGCTTTTCCCTACCTTCCAGAGCTACCTTGGTGACTGTACTTTCCACTTGCCAGTGTGCAGTAGTCGCCAGCCTTCAAGCCAGAATTCACACACCGTAATCGCATTTGTCGTCTGTACAGTTCAGCAATTCGCTTAGCCGGCCGTCTCGCCTCTCTCTCTCTCATTCCTTTCCAACCACGTCACCTTTTCCGTACCTCTCTCCTCCTCCTCTCTCTCTCTCTCTCTCTCTCTCTCTCTCTCTCTCTCTCTCTCTCTCTTTCTTTCTCTCTCTCATTCTGCTCCCTCTCCCCTTTTAATTCACGTTAGAAATTTGGGTTTGGTTTATAAATTTAAAAATATAAACAGCCTGCCAAATTTTTGCTTTCAAAATATATACACGAGGATACTGAGTGAATGTGACCCAGGCGACTAGGCTGCCAAAGTTCAGTAAGAGCAGTGGTTAGTCTGTAAAATAGGTCTCTAAAATAGGTCTCTAAAATAGGTCTAAATATTGTGTTGGGATACAGTTCTCATTAATTTTTGACGTTGTCAGATACGTTAACGTTAAACAATAAAATTTGTATTATGAACAATATATATATGTCGTGCCGAATAGGTAAAACTGGTCAGTTAGCAAAAACTCGTTTAAAAGTTTTTACTAAAATTTTCTCTTACACGTTTAAAGATATATATTTTTTTTCCATTTATGTTAATGTATCTTAGAAAGTATCTTAGAAAACCCGCTTAACTTTATTATAATCCATCTAAATAGATTTTAGATAAGTTTTCAATAATTTAATAATGAACACAATGAAATACATTTTTCTCTTTAAGTTCAGAATGAGTTTTTGCGAAATTATTGCATATACAAATTTTCACTAGCCTTATTCGGCAAGAATAGCGTTGTTATTTAAGCCAAAATCGTAAGTTTTACTTATATGGCACGACATATAAGAATATATATTTTTTTTTCACAGCCATGCGCTGGCATGGCAAGACGTGTGGCGGGCTAGCTGCGGGATTTTAAATTATAACTCCGGATCAACGAGGCTGACCAGGTTAAGACTCAACAGGACTTATTGTGAATACTCTGGGAAGATTCCAGTGAAGCGAGAAGACATTTCAGTGCACCGTTTCAAGGTAAATTGTGGAAGTGTTGTGCAGTTTGTGAATGTTGGTGAGTGGTGGTAGTGAGGAAGACGGCCAGTGGAGGGGTGGGGGAGTATTAGGCCTACACTGTGTATGAGTACCGGCCAAGATTATCGTATATACAGACCTCGAAAAGCTCTTATAAAAACATCTATATCCAGCACCATGCACCATGCTTCCAGTTAACTTGGAAATGATTGTGTTGATGCATGGACTATTTAGAGGCATATGTTATGGAAAAACAATGTGAAATTAATGTTAACGAGGGAGTGACCAGTCAGTGCATCCACCCCCACGTCACGGGGGTGGGTGGAAGAGGTGGGATGTGTAACTAGATGGTGAGTGAACACATTGGTTCAGCAGTGCCCATACCCACATTGTTCATAGTGTACATGGGAAACAAATAAAGTTATGTGTATTGTAAGACAGTGTGAACAATATATAGTGTGCAAGTCCATGTGTATAGTACTCCCCGGGATAACCTCACTTAACAACCTGCGCCTTCCCCACCTAATTCCCAGGGGAAGTTTTCCCCTTCCCCTACCAGCCCCTCAAACTCCACCAGGCCACCACGGTCAAGTTCACTACCTTCCACGCACCATACCCACCCAGCATGTTATATTCCACTCCTATTGTCTAGTCTAGCAGATGGATGCCAACCAGGAGGAAGCAAGCAGCCAGGGAAATGGCACGGCTGGCAATACTAGGAGAGGCAAGTGTCGGTCATGCTTACAGCTTCGTTGTCTCAACTCTAATGGTTTCCTCCGCAAACACGGTATTTGCCCTGGTTCAGGATGTCCTCCTGTGGAAAGTGATGATCCAGAGCCACCTCAGGCACCTGAACCCACTCCAACAGATTTCATCTCATCAGACAATCTCTTGGAAGCAATTAAAGCAACAGGTACGAGGACACTCACACATATTCCCAAAGCAGCGCCCGTCCACATGCAGCTGGGAAACTTACAGACCTCCTGAAAAAAGTAAACGATGGTTCCACTATCTTAAATGCTCCACCAACCATCAAGGCATGGCACAACTTGCTACTTTTTGGCAATGTCTACTTAGCTGTGCCGGAAAGAAGGGAAAAGAGGCTAGCCTCAATGGTAATTAAATCCTTAAGAGATTTTCCTAGAGTTGATAACCTCATTCCCCTTCCCCGTCAACACAAAAAAGGGAGAGGCAGAACCCCCACTCACTCTACTGACAGTGAAAAAGTCAGAGTCCAGGTGAGCAAGAAAATTGAAGAGGGCAACACAGTGGGGGCAATCAGAATTATTACCGGTGAAGATACAGTTGCTCCCAGGGATGCTGACACGGCTGAAGCACTTAGAGGAAAGCACCCTGCCAGGGAAACCAGTGGCACCAACAGTTCCAACACCTCTGTCCCCACTATGGAACCATTGACAGTGGAAGACTCAGACATTTACAAAGCAATAATGTCGTTCCCATCTGGCTCTGCTGGGGGTTACACTGGAATAAGGCCACAGCATTTAAAGGAAATGGTTAATCCAGTTATTGGGGAAATTGCAGAGACACTGCTTTCAGAGATCACAAGGTTCGTCAACAATTCCTTGGCTGGTCTGATTCCTGATGAAATTAGACCTTTCTTTTTTGGTGCAACACTTTGTGCACTTAAAAAGAAGGATGGAGGAATTCGGCCAATTGCAGTAGGCAACACGTTACGCCGCCTCATATCCAAAGCTGCTGTCCGAAGTATTCGTGCACAGGCAGCCATGATGCTTCAACCAAACCAGCTTGGCTTTGGGGTCTCTCAAGGAAGTGAAGCAGCGGTTCATGCAACAAGGGCGTATATCAACAACCTGCCTGAGGACAATGCAGTGGTAAAATTAGATTTCAAGAATGCGTTCAATCTCCTGAAAAGAGACGTGGTATTAGCAGCAGTACAAGAACATTTCCCTGGTCTCTTCCCTTTTGTTTCAGCTGAGTATAGCAAGGAATCAATGCTTCTCTTTGGAGAGCATGAAATCACATCATCGGAGGGTGTCCAACAAGGAGATCCTCTTGCACCATTTCTCTTCTGTATAGCAGTTAGGGAAATCACAGTCAGACTGACCAGTGAGCTAAACATCTGGTTCCTAGATGATGGCACACTAGCAGGTACAGAAGAGTCCCTCCTACATGACCTTACACAGGTAATGACACGGGGACAGGAAATGGGTCTCATCCTGAATCCATCCAAATGTGAAATCATCTCAGTCAGTCAACAAGTGATAAATGCAGTGAGATCAAAACTACCAGGAGCAGCAGTCATTGCCCCCACAAATAGTGTCTTGCTAGGAGCACCTCTGGGAAGCAATGCCATTGACACAATTCTCAGGAAGAAATTGGAAGAGTTAAGGAGAATGGAACAACGAATAGGCAATCTGGACACCCACGATGCCTTGTACCTTCTTACAAAGTGCTTGAGTCTGCCTAGGTTGACATATTTCCTAAGATGTGCACCTTCATATGACAATCCTATACTGCACGAATATGACAGTATGCTGAGGCAGATTTTTACGAAAGTACTTAACCTTACTCTAGAAGACGGGCAGTGGAACCAAGCTACACTTCCAGTCAGACTAGGAGGCATTGGTGTCCGCAAGTCATCACAGATTGCGTTACGTGCTTTTCTGTCCTCATGTATTGCATCCAGAGAGCTTGTAGCAGCGATTCTCCCTGAACATCTTAGGGACAAGATTGGAGTCCAGGACCAAAAATTCATTGATGGAGCAATGATCTGGGATAATCTACGGGCTCTGAAACCAGACCTGCTCCCCATAACAACTACAAACAATCGCACTAGGATGGTCCAATAGTGGAAAATATAGCCTCAACAATGCTTCAGAGTGTGTCAGGGAAGGACAGAGCCCGCCTCCTGGCAGTGAGAGCCCCTCATGCTGGGGACTTTCTGTTGGCTGTTCCCAACTCCAGCCTTGGCACACGCCTCGACCCACAGACCATCCTCATCGGTGTTTCCCTTCGACTTGCCGCCCCTATTCTCGCCGAACACAGGTGTATTTGTGGCAGTGAAGCAGCAGACCGATTCGGGTACCATGGTCTTGTGTGCCGTAAATCCGAGGGAAAAATTGCAAGACATGAGGAGGTTAATAACATTATCAAGAGGAGCCTCACAACAGCTGGATGCCCAGCAGTAAGGGAGCCACCCCAACTATGCAGATCTGATGGCAGCCAGAAGCGTCCAGATGGTATCACCCTTGAAGCCTGGACAGATGGGAAGCAGGTGGTGTGGGACTACACATGTGCATCTACCTTGGCTGATGCCTATCTCCAATACACCAGGGAGGAAGGAGGGGCAGCTGCCAGCTTCAGGGAGTCCCAAAAGTCTAGAAAATATGGAGAACTTGCCCATCATTATATGCTTGTTCCCATAGGCTCAGAGACCCTTGGCTCATGGGGAAAGAGTGCATCTAAATTCCTTAAGGAGCTGGAAAAAAAAGACTCATCAGGGTAACTAGGAATCCCAGGGCAGCTAGTTTCCTGTTCCAGCGGCTCAGTGCGGCTGTTCAAAGGGGTAATGCCTGCTGTATTTTGGGCACACGCCCCAGCTCTGAGGAGCTGGATGAGATTTTCGCCTTATAGTCGGTGATACACACGTAACAACATGTACCTTATATGCCATCTTTATATCAACAATGTATCTCTTAAATCTTCTGTACCATATTATGTAATAAAATATTCCTATTGGTAAAAAAAATATATTAAAAGATGGGGTGGTAGGGGAAGTGGAATATTCAAAGAGCTTCAGGAAGAAATCCAAATATTCTTCCTTGAAGCCTTTTTATCCACTTCTCCGAGGCTATGGGTCCCACAATAAAATATATATATATATATATATATATATATATATATATATATATATATATATATATATATATATATATATATATATATATATATATATATATATATATATATATATATATATATATATAAATGTGTGATGATGTTTTCTGATTTATTTTGATGCATTAGGAATTGCTTGTTCATTACAGGGGTTATATGGTATATTTGTAACATTGTGCTGGACGAGGCTATGTTAGGTGACCGAGGCTATGTTAGGTGACCGAGGTTATGTTAGGTGACCGAGGCTATGTTAGGTGACCGAGGCTATGTTAGGTGACCGAGGTTATGTTAGGTGACCGAGGTTATGTTAGGTGACCGAGGCTATGTTAGCTGACCGAGGCTATGTTAACTGACCGAGGCTGTTAGCTGACCGAGGCTATGTTAGCTGACCGAGGCTATGTTAGCTGACCGAGGCTATGTTAGCTGACCGAGGCTATGTTAGCTGACCGAGGCTATATTAGCTGACCGAGGCTATGTTAGCTGACCGAGGCTATGTTAGCTGACCGAGGCTATGTTAGCTGACCGAGGGTATGTTAGGCGACCGAGGCTATGTTAGGTGACCGAGGTTATGTTAGCTGACCGAGGCTATGTTAGCTGACCGAGGGTATGTTAGCTGACCGAGGCTATGTTAGCTGACCGAGGCTATGTTAGGCGACCGAGGCTATGTTAGGTGACCGAGGCTATGTTAGGTGACCGAGGCTATGTTAGCTGACCGAGGCTATGTTAGGCGACCGAGGCTATGTTAGGTGACCGAGGCTATGTTAGGTGACCGAGGCTATGTTAGTTGACCGAGGCTATGTTAGGTGACCGAGGCTATGTTAGGTGACCGAGGTTATGTTAGGTGACTGAGGCTATGTTAGGTGACCGAGGCTATGTTAGCTGACCGAGGCTATGTTAGGTGACCGAGGCTATGTTAGGTGTTGAGAAATGGTTTTCCAGCTAAGATATAATTTTAAATATAGAGAATACTTAGCTGATAAAAGACAGCAAATCATCTACACAGCCGCCCCTGCAGACGAGGTCTTGAATTGTTGTCATGATCATCTCTCAACGGGCTGTAATAGATCATATTATGTAAACAATAAATTACCCCTAGGGGGTGTTATGTCAGCATATTTCATTCACTGATTGCTGACAAACTTACTTGTGTGGACTCAAAAGTCCTCACCTCACTGCCGACTATAGGTTGATTACAAACTCCTTGCGACTCAAGAACTGTGCAGTCCCCTGTACTACAAGAAATTCGTAACCTACCTTGCTCTTGTAGTGTGAGCTATGGTGTTCTTCACACCTTCGACAGGTATCGGTGACTTGATAGAAGCTGAAGTGTCCTTGGATGTCCATGTCTTCCATAGTCTAGGAATACGCACACTTGTACACTATGTTCCACAAGATTTGTCTTTATTGTTCACAATCTTATCACTAAAGAAGCTGATCACACTTCTCTGTAAGTGTTTATTGTGTTTTGTGAGACACTTTGTTCACACTAACGCATGGATCAGTGTTCTTTGTTGGTTATCCTGGCGTCAGTGTGACTCTCAGTAGAGTCAAAAGTAAACTGAAGAAGCCACAACCTCCTATGTCACTGCCCCTAGCACATAAAGGAAAAGCTGGCCTAGTACTTTTGCTTCCTTGCCACTTTCTCCATGAAGCAAAGCAGAATGCTTGAATCTTGCTGTCTTATGCATAGACAACAATGTACACTATCTTTACCATGGTAATAAAGTGGGAGCAGGATTTTCCTTAATTGTCCTGCTAAGGTAAGAGATGGACTGTCTTTTATTAAACTACACTTTGCAAAACTGAACCGCAAGTAGCGTCGAGCCACGTCGCATACTGGTACTGCATCTGGGATCAATTACTCGCTGTAGCAGTAAACAAAATGCTTGCCCCTTCTGAAAGGGCTGGGCCCCTCAGGGCTGAGAGGGGCTGAAGGGGCTGATACCCCCCTACTGGAGAAAATTTCTCCACATTAGGTGACCGAGGCTATGTTAGGTGACCGAGGCTATGTTAGGTGACCGAGGCTATGTTAGGTGACCGAGGCTATGTTAAGAGATATGGCTGGTCTTGAGAGACAAGGATTAGTGGATGAACTTTGATTATAAGCTTCAGAAGGAAGGTCATATTTTTCAGTTTTATTATTATTTTAGATTTCCTCCTGTTTTATACTGACTTAAAACCAAAAAGTCTTAATTCATGTAGTCAGGAATTTGTGTTGAATGTAAGTTCGGGAAGTATTTTGTAGTGTATCAGGGACTGTTCCCTGAAGACATGCTTAGGGGAGACAGTGTGTTGATTTACATGACTCTGTGGCTTCTTGGCATAGGCTTAATATTTTTTTTTTTTGGTAAGGGAGGTAATGGGAAATTCTTGGAGTTGTGCAGCCTTCCTCTAGGAATATGTTAATGTTAGCACTGGTATTTTACTGACCTGGGTTCTTATTACATCGACTCCAGGCTGAGGGAATGATGACCTTACACTCCTTATTATCTTCACCATCCCTCTCTGTATTGGACTGATGAACCATGTATCTACGAAAAGATTCTTACCCTGCCTGATAACCTGATCCACTGAATCTAAACTATGGAATTGAGGATCTCACGATTAAGCCGGAATTACCATTTACCAGGTGCTGTGTTCTGCGTGATTAAACACAGTCTTCTGCACTGTGTGTCAACTGTGCCTGTCCTTTCCTTTATATTGAAATCCTATGTCCTGCTGCCACCTACGTTGCCATGCTCTAAGTCGACGGAGGTAAAACAATGGCTATAAATTTGTTACTTGTACCTATATTCCTAGTCTAAGTTAACTTTATAAACTTCAATCTTAAGATTCGTGCTAACTTTTTAATGTTTACACCTACAATAATTAGCTTACAATAAAAGTTTAAGTTAGAGGTGTGGCAACACAGCTACCTCTCGAGAACAGGTTTGTTGTTTTAGGGTGAGGCTGAGGAATTCCCTCGTCCCTAAACCTCCCCTCCCTCTTCTTCACAGGGTTCCCCAAAGTGGTCAATATCAACCCCTAAGATTTGATGGGTCGATAAATTGAAATGTCTGGGGAGGTGCGCTATATTGTTTATCTGTGACCTTCCACCCTCCCTCTTATCTCTCTCTCTGGTATGTGTACACAAATAACCCGCACATAAAAGAGATAAGCTTACGACGACGTTTCGGTTCTCTTCCTGTGCTGAGCGTAGTTAATGTACTGAGTCAGTACATACTCAGCAATAAAAGTGGTACCAAAGAAGTGATTAAAGTGCATTTACTACAAATTTAGCATTGTGATACCCATAATGGGAAGCTGCTGATACCAACAAGTGCCGACAGTAATTTTAAGAATAATTAAGATTTGGATTCATAACTTCGTTTACTAATGTGGAAAAGCTTTTAGTAACGATGCCTTGAAACGTTCAAAGATGAAAGATCAACTTGAAAGAGTTCACAGCTGATAAGAAAAATAAACAACTGAACTAAAATAAAAATCAACCAAATTTAGACATTTTTCAAAGCCGCTGCCAGTGTTGATAATAAAAGACTTAAGGCATCATACAATATCTCCCTCACCATAGTAAACAAAAGAAAATCTTGTACAATTGGTGAGATCATAATTCCAACAATTTCAGAGATGACTGAAATTGTTATGAAGACTCAACTTATCCTAAAATGTCTGTCATCAAGTGACAATACAGAGCAAAGACGAATTGATGAGAGAGTCGATGATGTTGAAAAATCCCTCACGACTCATCTTTCAGCAGCTCAAATATTCTCATTGCCTATGTGAGGTATTACAGTAGAGGTCAAAAGCGCATTGCTGATTTTTTTTTAACAAATATCTTACAGCTGATGTAAAAGGTGAGACAATTTTTCAGTATTTCTAGATATTGTGCAAGATACTGCATTGTTGTAATATTAATTATATTTAAAATAATGTTTGTAGTATGGGTAAAAACTATATAAAAATAGGTTTAGTAAGTAGACGTGTAGTGGATGTGTAGTGGACGAGTAGTGGACATGTAGTGGACATGTTTGAAACGAGACGAGTTAAGAAAGCTGGGTGGCATCAGTATCAGCCAGTAGCTGAGAAGGAGGTGTTGGAACCAGGTGTCATGGTGTGGTGTTTTGTGTAAGGTTTAGGCTGTAAGTTGTTAGGGTTTGATTTATGCTAAAGTGGGCTCAGGGAGATGCCTGACGTGTTTTCTTTTTCGTGTGAGGGTTCTGAGTGGTGGAATGTGCAGAAATAGTTACATTTTTTACCGGCAAGCTGGAATCCAGCCGGGAAATATTTCGACCAACAGGTGTGGAGAAATTTTCTCCATGAGGGGGGTATCAGCCCCCTTCAGCCCCTTTCAGCCCCTTTCAGCCCTGAGGGGCCCAGCCCTCTCAGAAGGGGCAAGCATCTTGTTTACTGCTGCAGCAAGTAATTGATCCCAGATGCAGAACCAGTATGCGACGTGGTCAAACGACCGAGGCTCCTTGCAGTCCAGTGTTGCAAAGTGTATTTTAATAAAAGACAGTCCATCTCTTACCTTAGCAGGACAATTAAGGAAAATCCTGCTCCCACTTTATTACCATGGTAAAGATAGTGTACATTCTTGTCTATGCTTAAGACAGCAAGAATCAAACATTCTGCTTTGCTTCATGGAGGAAGTGGCAAGGAAGCAAAAAGTACTAGGTCAGCTCTTTCTTAATATGCTAGAGGCAGTGACGTAGGAGATTGTGGCGTCTTCAGATTACTTTTGACTCTACTGAGAGTCACACTGACGCCAAGATAACCAACAAAGAACACTGATCCGTGCGTTAGTGTGAACAAAGTGTCTCACAAAACGCAATAAACACTTACAGAGAAGTGTGATCAGCTTCTTCAGTGATAAGATTGTGAACAATAAAGACAAATCTTGTGGAACATAGTGTACCAGTGTGCGTATTCCTAGACTATGGAACACGTGGACATCCAAGGACACTTCAGCGTCTATCAAGTCACCGATACCTGTCGAAGGTGTGAAGAGCACCATAGCTCACGCTACAAGAGCAAGGTGGGTTATAGATTTCTTGTAGTATGGGGGACTGTGCAGTTCTTGAGTTGGAAGGGGTCTGTAATCAACCTATAGTCGGCAGTGAGGTGCGGACTTTTGAGTCCACGCAAGTACGTAAGTCAGCCATCAGTGAATGAAATATGCTGACATAACACCCCCTAGGGGTAATTTATTGTTTACATAATATAATCTTTTTCAGCCCGTTGAAAAATGATCAAGACAGCTACTCAAGACCTCGTCTGCAGGGGCGGCTGTGTGGACGAGAGCTGTCTTTCTAAGCTAAGTTTCACTATATTTAAACTATAAACTTAGCTGTTAAATTATTTCTCAACAACAGGCGTCATTAAATATTTTATTCCCCTGTGGCCTAGTGATGACCCTTGTGGTTTTTTTGTAGTGTAATCATATTTTATATGGCTTAACTTTAAATAACTAGTAGCAGTGTATTGGTGAAGAGGGGTTTTACATTTGTATATATTGTTACTGATAATATAGTGTATATTTTTGTACATGTGAAGTTGTCTGCCCTTCTTGGTAATCAACCCAAAAATATTGTCTAGCTTTTTAGCGTTTTTGGTGAAATTACCTTCATGACCCTAGGCTGGTGCATTTTTAAATATTTTATATACTACAAGGCTTTTAACCCATAGACTCAAGTATAAATTCGTAAAATGGGAGCCTGTCTGGGAGAATTACCAAATTTAATGTGATAATTAAATTTTGAGACATGGAAAGTAAATACTTATTTTTTTAGCTTATAACACGTGGAGTTTATTTCTCAAATAGGATTGAATTACATGAAAGATTTACTATATAATGTTAATAGTAAATAATAATTTACCTTTTTTGAGGTGTAATGAACGATTATTTTCTGCGTGACTTTTGTGTGTGCAAATCTGATTTTTTTTAAGGGAGTTATTTAATGATAGTAATTCCCTGTACATATAATAAAATTTTGTGGAGCCTTTTGTACATTGCTTTATTGTGGTTTAATATTAATATCTGATGTAATAATAAGCAGGCATATTTTACTACTAATTTCCAAAATGTCTGTAAGCAATAGAGATCCTAGTGGTGACGGGGTCTTGGAGAAGACCCTGGATCAAATTTCACTGCAAATAATGAGAGTAATGAAGCAGATTTTGAGGTTGAAATTAACTCTAGTTAGGGAAGAAAAAGATCTGAGAAGAGATGAATGTGCAAAGACCCTAGAGGAAAAGAAGTTAGAAATCCTTAGGGCTGGAGAGAGAGAGAGAGAGAGAGAGAGAGAGAGAGAGAGAGAGAAAAAAAAAAAATTTGCTTCTCAACAGGGAACATGTAACAGGGTAGACATATTTAGTTTGGATAAAGCTATAAAGTTTGCTCCTAAATTTATTGAGAAAGATACAGATAAATAATTTTTATTATTTGAGAAAACTGTGAGGTCACAGCAGTGACTAGGCAGTGAATGGGAAATATTTAGCACGAACTCTGTTAATTGGTAAAGGGTTACAAGCAGTTCTCTAGATGAGCAAGAATTTTCTGATTATGATAAAATGAAGGCTATTGTTTTGTTGGCTTATTAGATGTTGGCAGAGAGGTATAGGCAGAAATTTAGAGGTTTCAGGCAGGTCAATCTTTGATGGAATATGCAAAGTAGATGTCGCTGCTGACGAAATGGTGCCACTCGAAAGCTGTGGTAGGTGATTAGGAGGGTGTAATTACCTTAATTTTACTAGAGGATATTTTGAACAGTGTATCTCGTGACCTTAAAGCATATATTGAGGAAAAAGGTTTTTATTGATTTTAACCATGTTTTGAGTAATAGATTTTTAGCCAACGAAGAATTTGGAAGTAATTAACACCCAGACCATGTTAATAATGATTTTTTCTCCAGCAACCAGAAGTTTTCCTGGTTGATGGAATCCTGGCTCCCAGGGGTTCAAGTCTACTTCCTAGTTACCTGATCAGTTTCAGGTTCAGGGAACAGGTAGAGAAAACTCAGTTCCCCATAGACAAGGGACAAAGTCTACTCTAAGTGGGCATAGTACCTTTAAAGATTATAATTGTATGTACTGTAATAAAGTCATATGTCTGGTAACCAGACATATGGCATAGCCAGATTGACTCCTTAGGAAACAGGAAAAAGATTATGGATGCTGTAGTGATGGATGATTTGCCAACCAGTGTGCACATCAGAGGACTACAGAAAATGGTAGCCGCTCTGAAGAGAGCCAAGGTCAAGCTGGCCTGTCCAGACATAAATGGACAGTGTCAGCCCGATTGATTTAATCATCAGAAGTGACTTACTATCGTTGTTTTGTACGACATGTGGTAAGTAAACAAGACGTTCCTTAACTGACAACAGCTGGAGGACTCATCTCTGGTCCAATTCCTAACCCACAAGGTGGGATAAAAGTTGATACACAGTAGAGATCGTTCTAGTTACTAGAATCACCAATGAAATTATCATTACTGGAAGAAATGAATAAACCAGTTAATAATCTGAGACCAGATGTGGAACAATGGTGTTCTGACTGAAGGTAGGATAATTCCACTCTTCCACTGTCATTCTAGTCATGCTGAATGATCGTTTAGTTACACGGGGTAGTTCACACTAGTGTTATTGTTTGTTCAACACATGATGCACCTTTCGAAATGTTTCATCATCGCTCGAACTGCCATCACTTGTTAACGAGTTTCACTCAGCAATAACATGTCCATGTTTATTGTTCATGGTGGGGAGAATTGCTAGCAATAACTCGCTTAACAGAGATAAATATTGAAGCTTTAACAAAGTATCATTTCTTCTTAATGATCGTTCGAGCACAAAAAAGCAACACAGAGATTACACGGTCGTCCACGAATTTATATTCTACGCTGTGTGATCGTTGGTAATGTTCTACTATGGTTAAACTCACTCGGATTGATCTTGCAAGAGTCTTGCATGCTTTCTAGATCGGCGTTATCCACGCTTCCTTGTATTGAAGTAATAATGCTGACATAATGTCGGAAAAGCATAGATGACATCCATCAATACGTGGTTGAGTAAAGGAACTGATTACCTTAGGGTGCTGTTGCATTTCACGTTAAACGAGTCTTACTGGTTATAAAATTAGACTAAGAGCTTATTTCCGCTTAATATTAATAACATTAAGAAATAGGGGTTTTCTGGGGCAAACAGCGTTAGAAGGATGTACATGCTACCCCTCACTCTGGCATGTACATGCTACCCCTCAGTCTGGCATGTACATGCTACCCCTCAGTCTGGCATGTACATGCTACCCCTCAGTCTGGCATGTACATGCTACCCCTCAGTCTGGCATGTACATGCTACCCCTCAGTCTGGCATGTACATGCTACCCCTCACTCTGGCATTTACATGCTACCCCTCAGTCTGGCATGTACATGCTACCCCTCAGTCTGGCATGTACATGCTACCCCTCACTCTGGCATGTACATGCTACCCCTCAGTCTGGCAGGTACATGCTACCCCTCAGTCTGGCATGTACATACTACCCCTCAGTCTGGCATGTACATGCTACCCCTCTCTCTGGCATGTACATGCTACCCCTCAGTCTGGCATGTACATGCTACCCCTCAGTCTGGCATATACATGCTACCCCTCAGTCTGGCATGTACATGCTACCCCTCAGTCTGGCATGTACATGCTACCACTCACTCTGGCATGTACATGCTACCCCTCAGTCTGGCAGGTACATGCTACCCCTCAGTCTGGCATGTACATACTACCAATCAGTCTGGCATGTACATGCTACCCCTCTCTCTGGCATGTACATGCTACCCCTCAGTCTGGCATGTACATGCTACCCCTCAGTCTGGCATGTACATGCTATCCCTCAGTCTGGCATGTACATGCTACCCCTCAGTCTGGCATGTACATGCTACCCCTCAGTCTGGCATGTACATGCTACCCCTCACTCTGGCATGTACATGCTACCCCTCAGTCTGGCATGTACATGCTACCCCTCAGTCTGGCATGTACATGCTACCCCTCACTCTGGCATGTACATGCTACCCCTCAGTCTGGCATGTACATGCTACCCCTCACTCTGGCATGTACATGCTACCCCTCAGTCTGGCATGTACATGCTACCCCTCAGTCTGGCATGTACATGCTACCCCTCAGTCTGGCATGTACATGCTACCCCTCAGTCTGGCATGTACATGCTACCCCTCACTCTGGCATGTACATGCTACCCCTCAGTCTGGCATGTACATGCTACCCCTCAGTCTGGCATGTACATGCTACCCCTCAGTCTGGCATGTACATGCTACCCCTCTCTCTGGCATGTACATGCTACCCCTCAGTCTGGCATGTACATGCTACCCCTCAGTCTGGCATGTACATGCTACCCCTCAGTCTGGCATGTACATGCTACCCCTCAGTCTGGCATGTACATGCTACCCCTCAGTCTGGCATGTACATGCTACCCCTCAGTCTGGCATGTACATGCTACCCCTCAGTCTGGCATGTACATGCTACCCCTCAGTCTGGCATGTACATGCTACCCCTCAGTCTGGCATGTACATGCTACCCCTCAGTCTGGCATGTACATGCTACCCCTCAGTCTGGCATGTACATGCTACCCCTCAGTCTGGCATGTACATGCTACCCCTCACTCTGGCATGTACATGCTACCCCTCAGTCTGGCATGTACATGCTACCCCTCAGTCTGGCATGTACATGCTACCCCTCACTCTGGCATGTACATGCTACCCCTCAGTCTGGCATGTACATGCTACCCCTCACTCTGGCATGTACATGCTACCCCTCAGTCTGGCATGTACATGCTACCCCTCAGTCTGGCATGTACATGCTACCCCCTCAGTCTGGCATGTACATGCTTCCCCTCAGTCTGGCATGTACATGCTACCCCTCAGTCTGGCATGTACATGCTACCCCTCAGTCTGGCATGTACATGCTACCCCTCAGTCTGGCATGTACATACTACCCCTCATTCTGGCATGTACATGCTACCCCTCACTCTGGCATGTACATGCTACCCCTCAGTCTGGCATGTACATGCTACCCCTCAGTCTGGCATATAGATGCTAACCCTCAGGCAGGCATGTACATGCTACCCCTCAGTCTTTCATGTACATTCTACCCCTCAGTCTGGCATGTACATGCTACCCCTCAGTCTGGCATGTACATGCTACCCCTCAGTCTGGCATGTACATGCTACCCCTCAGTCTGGCATGTACATACTACCCCTCAGTCTGGCATGTACATGCTACCCCTCACTCTGGCATGTACATGCTACCCCTCAGTCTGGCATGTACATGCTACCCCTCAGTCTGGCATGTACATGCTACCCCTCAGTCTGGCATGTACATGCTACCCCTCAGTCTGGCATGTACATGCTACCCCTCAGTCTGGCATGTACATGCTACCCCTCAGTCTGGCATGTACATGCTACCCCTCAGTCTGGCATGTACATGCTACCCCTCAGTCTGGCATGTACATGCTACCCCTCAGTCTGGCATGTACATGCTACCCCTCAGTCTGGCATGTACATGCTACCCCTCAGTCTGGCATGTACATGCTACCCCTCAGTCTGGCATGTACATACTACCCCTCAGTCTGGCATGTACATGCTACCCCTCACTCTGGCATGTACATGCTACCCCTCAGTCTGGCATGTACATGCTACCCCTCAGTCTGGCATGTACATGCTACCCCTCAGTCTGGCATGTACATGCTACCCCTCAGTCTGGCATGTACATGCTACCCCTCAGTCTGGCATGTACATGCTACCCCTCACTCTGGCATGTACATGCTACCCCTCAGTCTGGCATGTACATGCTACCCCTCAGTCTGGCATGTACATGCTACCCCTCAGTCTGGCATGTACATGCTACCCCTCAGTCTGGCATGTACATGCTATCCCTCAGTCTGGCATGTACATGCTACCCCTCAGTCTGGCATGTACATGCTACCCCTCAGTCTGGCATGTACATGCTACCCCTCAGTCTGGCATGTACATGCTACCCCTCAGTCTGGCATGTACACCTTGTCTACAACCAGTTGCAATCTAATTCTTCTTGGTAAGGAACACGTGCAAGATGAAAGCTATTGCTTTGGCGTACACATTCGATCATCAAAACACCGTTGTTCCACATCTTTCTGTACATCTAAGGAAGCCAGCCAAAATCCACGACACTAACCACTGAACCACCAGTTCTACAAACATCAAATACCCAGTATTACTGGGCATGTTTCCTGATGCGGGCACATACATGGCAGTGTTCAGCTCAGGACTAATTTCATTCTACTCCCGTTTGGAATACCAATCGTCACGAGCATGACATATATTAATGCATCCATGAACATGTGTTTTTTAAGCAATTAATTGCCAAGGGAGTAATTATTACCTCTGAATCCTTCCAATTAGAGTCCTGGGACAGCCAAGATGGTGGAGGGTGACTCTGTCAATTTACGGACCAAGTTTCGAGCCTCTTATCCATCCTGTTCATTCATCGACAGTTGTCTATTATAACTTATATATAAATATATATATATATATATATATATATATATATATATATATATATACATATATATATATAATATATATAATATATATATAATATATATATATATGTTAGTAGGTTGGTAGACAGCAACCACCCAGGGAGGTACTACCGTCCTGCCAAGTGAGTGTAAAACGAAAGCCTGTAATTGTTTTACTTGATGGTAGGATTGCTGGTGTCTTTTGTCTGTCTCATAAATATGCAAGATTACAGGTATGTCTTACTACTTCTACTTACACTTAGGTCACACTACACATACATGTACACGTTTATTTATACACACTCATCTGAGTTTTCTTTGATTTTATCTTAATAGTTCTTGGTCTTATTACTTTTCCTTTTATATCCATGGGGAAGTGGAATAAGAATCTTTCCTCCGTAAGCCATGCGTGTTGTAAAAGTCAACTAAAATGCCGGGAACAATGGGCTAGTAACCCCTTTTCCTGTAAAGATTACTAAAAAGAATAAGAAGAAAATTGTCAAAGTGGGAAGTCTGAATGTGCGTGGATGTTGTGCAAATGATAAGAAAGAGATGATTGTGGATGTTATGAATGAGAAGAAACTGGATGTCCTGGCTTTAAGTGAAACAAAGCTGAAGGGGTTGGGAGAGTTTAAATGGAGAGGAATAAATGGAATTAGGTCAGGGGTTTCAAATAGAGTTAGAGCTAAAGAAGGAGTAGCAATAATGTTGAAGGATAAGCTATGGCAGGAAAAGAGGGACCACAAATGTATAAATTCAAGGATTATGTGGAGTAAAATAAAGATTGGATGTGAAAAGTGGGTTATAGTAAGCGTGTATGCACCTGGAGAAGAGAGAAGTGTAGAGGAGAGAGAGAGATTCTGGGAAATGTTGAGTGAATGCGTGGGGAGTTTTGAATCAAGTGTGAGAGTAATGGTGGTTGGGGATTTCAATGCTAAAGTGGGTAAAAATGTTATGGAGGGAGTAGTAGGTAAATTTGGGGTGCCAGGGGTAAATGTAAATGGGGAGCCTTTAATTGAGCTATGTGTAGAAAGAAATTTGGTAATAAGTAATACATATTGTATGAAAAAGAGGATAAATAAATATACAAGGTATGATGTAGCACGTAATGAAAGTAGTTTGTTAGATTATGTATTGGTGGATAAAAGGTTGATGGGTAGGCTCCAGGATGTACATGTTTATAGAGGGGCAACTGATATATCGGATCATTATTTAGTTGTAGCTACAGTTAGAGTAAGAGGTAGATGGGAAAAGAGGAAGGTGGCAACAACAAGTAAGAGGGAGGTTAAAGTGTATAAACTAAGGGAGGAGGAAGTTCGGGTGAGATATAAGCGACTATTGGCAGAAAGGTGGGCTAGTGCAAAGATGAGTAGTGGGGGGGGGTTGAAGAGGGTTGGAATAGTTTTAAAAATGCAGTATTAGAATGTGGGGCAGAAGTTTGTGGTTATAGGAGGGTGGGGGAAGGAGGAAAGAGGAGTGATTGGTGGAATGATGAAGTAAAGGGTGTGATAAAAGAGAAAAAGGTAGCTTACGAGAGGTTTTTACAAAGCAGAAGTGTTATAAGAAGAGCAGAGTATATGGAGAGTAAAAGAAAGGTGAAGAGAGTGGTGAGAGAGTGCAAAAGGAGAGCAGTTGAAAGAGTGGGAGAGGCACTGTCAAGAAATTTTAATGAAAATAAGAAAAAATTTTGGAGTGAGTTAAACAAGTTAAGAAAGCCTAGGGAAAGTATGGATTTGTCAGTTAAAAACAGAGTAGGGGAGTTAGTAGATGGGGAGAGGGAGGTATTAGGTAGATGGCGAGAATATTTTGAGGAACTTTTAAATGTTGAGGAAGAAAGGGAGGAGGTAATTTCATGCACTGGCCAGGGAGGTATACCATCTTTTAGGAGTGAAGAAGAGCAGAATGTAAGTGTGGTGGAGGTACGTGAGGCATTACGTAGAATGAAAGGGGGTAAAGCAGCTGGGACTGATGGGATCATGACAGAAATGCTAAAAGCAGGGGGGGGGGATATAGTGTTGGAGTGGTTGGTACTTTTGTTTAATAAATGTATGAAAGAGGGGAAGGTACCTAGGGATTGGCGGAGAGTATGTATAGTCCCTTTATATAAAGGGAAAGGGGACAAAAGAGATTGTAAAAATTATAGAGGAATAAGTTTACTGAGTATACCAGGAAAAGTGTACGGTAGGGTTATTATTGAAAGAATTAGAGGTAAGACAGAATGTAGGATTGCGGACGATCAAGGAGGTTTCAGAGTGGGTAGGGGATGTGTACATCAAGTGTTTACATTGAAGCACATATGTGAACAGTATTTAGATAAAGGTAGGGAAGTTTTTATTGCATTTGTGGATTTAGAAAAGGTATATGATAGAGTGGATAGAGGAGCAATGTGGCAGATGTTGCAAGTATATGGAATAGGTGGTAAGTTACTAAATGCTGTAAAGAGCTTTTATGAGGATAGTGAGCCTCAGGTTAGGGTGTGTAGAAGAGAGGGAGAATACTTCCCGGTAAAAGTAGGTCTTAGACAGGGATGTGTAATGTCACCATGGTTGTTTAATATATTTATAGATGGGGTTGTAAAAGAAGTAAATGCTAGGGTGTTCGGGAGAGGGGTGGGATTAAATTATGGGGAATCAAATTCAAAATGGGAACTGACACAGTTACTTTTTGCTGATGATACTGTGCTTATGGGAAATTCTAAAGAAAAATTGCAAAGGTTAGTGGATGAGTTTGAGAATGTGTGTAAAGGTAGAAAGTTGAAAGTGAACATAGAAAAGAGTAAGGTGATGAGGGTGTCAAATGATTTAGATAAAGAAAAACTGGATATTAAATTGGGGAGGAGGAGTATGGAAGAAGTGAATGTTTTCAGATACTTGGGAGTTGACGTGTAGGCGGATGGGTTTATGAAGGATGAGGTTAATCATAGAATTGATGGGGGAAAAACGGTGAGTGGTGCGTTGAGGTATATGTGGAGTCAAAAAACGTTATCTATGGAGGGAATGTATGAAAGTATAGTAGTACCAACACTCTTATATGGATGTGAAGCTTGGATGGTAAATGCAGCAGCGGGGAGACGGTTGGAGGCAGTGGAGATGTCCTGTCTAAGGGCAATGTGTGGTGTAAATATTATGCAGTAAATTCGGAGTGTGGAAATTAGGAGAAGGTGTGGAGTTAATAAAAGCATTAGTCAGAGGGCAGAAGAGGGGTTGTTGAGGTGGTTTGGTCATTTAGAGAGAATGGATCAAAGTAGAATGACATGGAAAGCATATAAATCGATAGGGGAAGGAAGGAGGGGTAGGGGTCGTCCTCGAAAGGGTTGGAAAGAGGGGGTAAAGGAGGTTTTGTGGGCAAAGGGCTTGGACTTCCAGCAAGCGTGCATGAGCGTGTTAGACAGGAGTGAATGGAGACGAATGATACTTGGGACCTGACGATCTGTTGGAGTGTGAGCAGGGTAATATTTAGTGAAGGGATTCAGGGAAACCGGTTATTTTCATATAGTCGGACTTGAGTCCTGGAAATGGGAAGTACAATGCCTGCACTTTAAAGGAGGGGTTTGGGATATTGGCTGTTTGGAGGGATATGTTGTGTATCTTTATACGTATATGCTTCTAAACTGTTGTATTCTGAGCACCTCTGCAAAAGCAGTGATAATGTGTGAGTGTGGTGAAAGTGTTGAATGATGATGAAAGTATTTTCTTTTTGGGGATTTTCTTTCTTTTTTGGGTCACCCTGCCTCGGTGGGAGACGGCCGACTTGTTGAAAAAAAAAAAATGTATATATATGTATATATATATATATATAATATATATATATATATATATATATGTATGTATATAAATATATATATATATATATATATTATATTTATATATATATATATATATATATAGAGGGAGTCCACTGTATATACACGCGCGCACACACTCAAAACACGTACACATGCACATACATACATACACAAACACGCACGGACTCTCACACAAACACATGGTCCCAAAATGTAATTTACTTTTCAATTTATCTGTAAAAAAATTGAAAGTGTCTTTGTAAACTGTCGGAGGGTAATTGGCAATTTGGGAACGAGTGAACACACTGTGAACAAGTTCGTGTCCGGTTGTGTGAGTGTTCATGTGAACATACAAGCGAGGCGTGCATGGGCGTGTGTGTAACCTTACCCAGTGGTACTTACCTCAGTGGTACTTACCTAGTGGTACTTACCTCGGTGTTGTGTTCACATCTCAGCTTCTGATTCACTTAGCTGTGACCTGGTATGCTTGCTTCCAGTACAGTGGGGCGCATATATATATATATATATATATATATATATATATATATATATATATATATATATATATATATATATATATATATATATATATATATATATATATATATATGTAAGGAATTTGCAAGAGCAGGCGAAATATACACAAACACTGATCTCTGGCCGAAGGAGACTCGAACCTAAGAACCTTGGAACAAGGTACGCAGTGCTTTACCATTCTCACCACACTGGACCAATACCTTGGCGCCTAGCACACTGCTAGACGTTGATCCAAGGCAGCCAGCTTTTAGGGAGAAGGCTTACAACTTTTCATCTCATCCCCTGCATACATCGACCAACTAGCGATTTTAACAACGCAAGGAATTCGCAAGAGCAGGCGAAATATACACAAACAAAGGAAACTCGAACCTAAGAACTTTGGAACAAGGTACGCTGTAAGCCTTCTTCCTGAAAGCTGGCTGCCTTGGATAAACGTCTATCAGTGTGCTAGGCGCCAAGGTATTGTCCAGTTTGGTGAGGATGGTATAGCACTGAGTACCCTGTTCCAAGGTTCGTAGGTTCGAGTCTCCTTCGGCCAGAGATCAGTGTTTATATATATATATATATATATATATATATATATATATATATATATATATATATATATATATATATATATATATATATATATATATATATATATATATATATATATATATATATATATATATATATATATATATATATATATATATATATATATATATATATATATATATATGCAAAACAACCACTCTGAAAGAATAGAGAAATTCCAAGCGCTTTCGTGACTACTCACATTATCAAGGAACTATGAAAGTAAAGCATCCAAGGAAGCTATATAAGGGGTCTGGCCAGCACCTCACTATCAGATCCCACAACAGTTAAACACCTGACGCGCGCCGACCCAACTTGGATAGGTCCTTTGCACAACTCGCCCACAAGACTTCTTGACATGAGAGATCGTCCTTTTGATGATTTTATGAGAATTATTCTTCAGAAACATATTGAAATAACTAAAATACAGGAGAAGGAAGCATTCAAAATATTGAGAAACAAAAAATACTCTTTTAATCAGGCCATTCCATCAGAATGGAAACACAGTATGTTGGATCACTGCTATAATAAACTCAGAAGAATTTGTAATGAACTCAAGAGCAAACTACAAAGAAAATTAGACATTTTAATTGAAAATAGTGATTGGACAAAGCATGCTAATAAAATTTTTATAATTAACTTATCAGATGAAATTTTAAACAAACATACAACTGCTGCTCTAGGTTTTGGCCTAAGTTTTGCAACTTCAAAAAAACTTAATAATGTTGAAATTGCAAAAGCCTTTTGTAACTTTGAAAAAATTTCTGATTTATCCTCTGATGAAATTAATATTAGTAAAGGAATGGTATATAGCTCTATGTTAAAACCAAACATTCCCAATTTCCCTCAAAGATTCTTTAAGTCTTATGATACACTTAATAACAATAAAAATTTGCGCCTTACTAAAGCAGACAAAATAAATGCAATAGTAATTATGAAAGAAAATGATTACCAAGAAAAAATGAATAATCTCTTAGATGATACTGAAACCTATTCTAAACTTAGGAAAAATCCCCTAGAAACCGTTAACAGCAATTTCAATAAAACAATAAAACTTCTACTGAAAGGCAAAGATGAATTAGTCAAACAATTTACTTCCACTAATCCATCTTTACCTTACATGTATGGACTAATAAAAACACACAAACCAGGGAATCCAGTCAGACCAATTATTAGCTCCATAGGGTCAGTTTCATATAAATTATCCAAATGGCTTGTTGATATTTTGAGCCCTATTGTTGGCAAAATTTCTAACTTTAATGTTAAAAACAACATAGACTTGGTTGATAAATTAAGCTCCTTGACTGACTTAAATGATTTTAACATGGTTAGTTTTGAAGTTACTTCCTTGTTTACGAAAGTTACTGTTGATGATTTATTAAGTTTCTTATCTGAAAAACTCGTTAACTATGATTTACCATTGCCAGTTCCTACTATCATTAAACTTATTAAACTTTGCATTGTTGATGCAAAATTTGTATTTAATGATAAGTTTTACACTCAGAAGTTTGGTATGACAATGGAAAATCCTCTTTCACCTGTTCTTAGTAATCTATACATGGAATTTTTTGAAACAAGGTTGCTTAACACAATCCTCCCTAATAGAGCTAAATGGTTCAGATATGTTGATGATATTTTGTGTCTTATGCCCAAAAATGTAGATATACACCATTTCCTTGGGAAATTAAATAGCTTAGCCCATTCTATAAACTTTACTGTTGAGTTTGAAGAAAATAACTTATTGCCTTTTCTAGATGTTTTAATTATTAAGGGTAATAATGAATTCAAATTTAAAATTTACAGAAAATCTACAAATAACTGTTCCTATGTCCACTATTATTCCTCGCATCAAGATAGAGTCAAACTGTCTGTTTTCTCATCAATGTTTTTGAGAGCTTTACGAATTTGTAGTCCTGAATTCATAGATGAGGAAATATCCAAAATTTATGAAATAGGTAATGATTTAAAATACCCAAGAAAAGTAATTGATAAATCTTTTAAAGTTGCTAGAAATACTTTTTACAATCCAAAAAGGGACAACCAGCCTTATTCAACTAAAAATATGTTGGTTCTCCCTTACCATGAAAACTTGGTTGATATGCCTTCTCTTCTTAAGAATTTTAATATTAAAGTTGTATTCAAAAATCTTGATACAGTAAAAAAAACTTTTGATAAAGAATTTCCCCCAAAATGCTGATGGATGTCTATAAGATTCCTTGTAAAATTTGCGATAAAGTTTATTACGGTCAAACTGGTAAAAATCTCGAACTAAGATTAAAACAACATAAATATAGCATTAGAACTGGACAAGATTCCAATGCTCTATTTATTCATGTAAGAGATTTTAACCATCCAATTGATTTTCAAAAAGTTGAGAAAGTAGTATCAAGCAAGTCCATGGTCGACAGGAATATAATTGAATCTTGTTTCATAAAAAGCAGTTTTGACAATAATATGAATATTTCCTTTGGTTTATATAAATTAGATCCATTTATAATTAATAGAATTTGGGAAGAATTTAATAATACACTGGACAAATAATAATTTTTAAATTTTCTTGGGTAGAATTCTTTGTGGGCGAGTTGTGCAAAGGACCTATCCAAGTTGGGTCGGCGCGCGTCAGGTGTTTAACCGTTGTGGGATCTGATAGTGAGGTGCTGGCCAGACCCCTTATATAGCTTCCTTGGATGCTTTACTTTCATAGTTCCTTGATAATGTGAGTAGTCACGAATGCTCTTGGAATTTCTCTATTCTTTCAGAGTGGTTGTTTTGCATATTCTGAAATCACCTGTTTACTGTGATCTTATTGCTTATATATATATATATATATATATATATATATATATATATATATATATATATATATATATATATATATATATATATATATATATATATATATATATATATATATATATATATATATACACCAGAGGTGGACCCCATCCTATATATATATATATATATATATATATATATATATATATATATATATATATATATATATATTTCCTTGATAATGTGAGTAGTCACGAAAGCGCTTGGAATTTCTCTATTCTTTCAGAGTGGTTGTTTTGCATATATATATATATATATATATGTATATATATATATATATATATATATATATATATATATATATATATATATATATATATATATATATATATATATATAATTGGTCAATTGGCAAGAATTTTTAATTTATTAACACGTCGGCCGTTTCTCCCCAAGGCAGGGAGGCCTCAAAAAGAGAAACTTTCATCATCATTCAATCCATCACTGTCTTGCCAGAGGCGTGCTTTACACTACAGTTTTTAAACTGCAACATTAACACCCCTCCTTCAGAGTGCAGGCACTGTACTTCCCATCTCCAGGACTCAAGTCCTTCCTGCCGGTTTCCCTGAATCCCTTCATAAAGATTACCTTGCTCACACTCCAACAGCACGTCAAGTCCTAAAAACCATTTATCTCCATTCACTCCTTTCTAACACACTCACGCATGCTTGCTGGAAGTCCAAGCATTAACACACAAAACCTCCTTGACCCCCTCCATCCAACCTTTCCTAGGCCGACCTCTTCCCCGCCTTCCCTCCACTAAATATTTATACACTCGCAGGTATTCTATCTTGTTCCTTCCTCTCTACATGTCCGAACCACCTCAACAACACCTCCTCAGCCCTCTGGATAATAGTTTTGTTAATCCTGCACCTCCTCCTAATTTCCAAACTACAAATTCTCTGCATTATATTCACACCACACATTGCCCTCAAACATGACATCTCCACTGCCTCATACATTCCCCTCTTTGCTTCCATGGATAAAGTTTTGTTTCCACAGATTCCTCAGTGCACCACTCGCCTTTTCCCCCTCATCAATTCTATGATTCACCTCATCTTTCATAGACCCATCTGCTGACACGTCCACTCCTAAATATCTGAATACATTCACCTCCTCCATACTCTCTCCCTCCAATCTGATAGCCAATCTTTCCTTTCATATTTTTTTTTGTTATCCTCATCACCTTACTCTTTCCTATATTCACTTTTAATTTTCTTCTTTTACATACCCTACCAAATTCATCCACCAATCTCTGCAACTTCTCTTCAGAATCTCCCAAGAGCACAGTGTCATCAGCAAAGAGCAACTGTGACAACTCCCACTTTATGTGTGATTCTTTATCTTTTAACTCCACGCCTCTTGCCAAGACCCTCGCATTTACTTCTCTTACAACCCCATCTATTAATATAATGAACAAGCAAGAATTAGCAAAACTCATTTAAAATTAAGTCCTTTCTAAAATTTTCTCTTCTGCGTTTAAAGACTTTTTTTCATTTATGTTAATGTAAAAATTAATAATTTTGTACGAAAATAATCTTAGAAAACTTACCCAACGTTATTATAAAAAGCACAATTTAATTTAGCCTAATCCATATAAATATTTTTTAGATAAGTTTACAATTTAACAATCACTATGAAATATATTTTTTTTTCGTTAGGTTCAGAATGATTTTTACGACATTATTGCACACACAAATTTTCGTTTGCATTATACGGCTAAAAGAGGGATACTATTTAAGCCAAAATCACAACAACATATATATATATATATATATATATATATATATATATATATATATATATATATATATATATATATATATATATATATATATATATATATATATATATATATATATGCAAAACAACCCCACTGAAAGAATAGAGAAATTCCAAGCGCTTTCGTGACTACTCACATTATAATGAGAGTAGTCACGAAAGCGCTTGGAATTTCTCTATTCTTTCAGAGAGGTTGTTTTGCATATTTTGAAATCACCTGTTTACTGTGATCTTATTGCATATATATATATATATATATATATATATATATATATATATATATATATATATATATATATATATATATATATATATATATATATATATATATATATATATATATATATATATATATACATATATATATACATACATATATATGGGTGAGATGTTATCAACAAATTTTGTTGAAAATAAGAAAAAGTTTTGGAGTGAGATTAACAAGTTAAGAAAGCCTAGAGAACAAATGGATTTGTCAGTTAAAAATAGGAGAGGAGAGTTATTAAATGGAGAGTTAGAGGTATTGGGAAGATGGAAGGAATATTTTGACGAATTGTTAAATGTTGATGAAGATAGGGAAGCTGTGATTTCGTGTATAGGGCAAGGAGGAATAACATCTTGTAGGAGTGAGGAAGAGCCAGTTGTGAGTGTGGGGGAAGTTCGTGAGGCAGTAGGTAAAATGAAAGGGGGTAAGGCAGCCGGGATTGATGGGATAAAGATAGAAATGTTAAAAGCAGGTGGGGATATAGTTTTTGAGTGGTTGGTGCAATTATTTAATAAATATATGGAAGAGGGTAAGGTACCTAGGGATTGGCAGAGAGCATGCATAGTTCCTTTGTATAAAGGCAAAGGGGATAAAAGAGAGTGCAAAAATTATAGGGGGATAAGTCTGTTGAGTGTACCTGGTAAAGTGTATGGTAGAGTTATAATTGAAAGAATTAAGAGTAAGACGGAGAATAGGATAGCAGATGAACAAGGAGGCTTTAGGAAAGGTAGGGGGTGTGTGGACCAGGTGTTTACAGTGAAACATATAAGTGAACAGTATTTAGATAAGGCTAAAGAGGTCTTTGTGGCATTTATGGATTTGGAAAAGGCGTATGACAGGGTGGATAGGGGGGCAATGTGGCAGATGTTGCAAGTGTATGGTGTAGGAGGTAGGTTACTGAAAGCAGTGAAGAGTTTTTACGAGGATAGTGAGGCTCAAGTTAGAGTATGTAGGAAAGAGGGAAATTTTTTCCCAGTAAAAGTAGGCCTTAGACAAGGATGTGTGATGTCACCGTGGTTGTTTAATATATTTATAGATGGGGTTGTAAGAGAAGTAAATGCGAGGGTCTTGGCAAGAGGCGTGGAGTTAAAAGATAAAGAATCACACACAAAGTGGGAGTTGTCACAGCTGCTCTTTGCTGATGACACTGTGCTCTTGGGAGATTCTGAAGAGAAGTTGCAGAGATTGGTGGATGAATTTGGTAGGGTGTGCAAAAGAAGAAAATTAAAGGTGAATACAGGAAAGAGTAAGGTTATGAGGATAACAAAAAGATTAGGTGATGAAAGATTGAATATCAGATTGGAGGGAGAGAGTATGGAGGAGGTGAACGTATTCAGATATTTGGGAGTGGACGTGTCAGCGGATGGGTCTATGAAAGATGAGGTGAATCATAGAATTGATGAGGGAAAAAGAGTGAGTGGTGCACTTAGGAGTCTGTGGAGACAAAGAACTTTGTCCTTGGAGGCAAAGAGGGGAATGTATGAGAGTATAGTTTTACCAACGCTCTTATATGGGTGTGAAGCGTGGGTGATGAATGTTGCAGCGAGGAGAAGGCTGGAGGCAGTGGAGATGTCATGTCTGAGGGCAATGTGTGGTGTGAATATAATGCAGAGAATTCGTAGTTTGGAAGTTAGGAGGAGGTGCGTGATTACCAAAACTGTTGTCCAGAGGGCTGAGGAAGGGTTGTTGAGGTGGTTCGGACATGTAGAGAGAATGGAGCGAAACAGAATGACTTCAAGAGTGTATCAGTCTGTAGTGGAAGGAAGGCGGGGTAGGGGTCGGCCTAGGAAGGGTTGGAGGGAGGGGGTAAAGGAGGTTTTGTGTGCGAGGGGCTTGGACTTCCAGCAGGCATGCGTGAGCGTGTTTGATAGGAGTGAATGGAGACAAATGGTTTTTAATACTTGACGTGCTGTTGGAGTGTGAGCAAAGTAACATTTATGAAGGGATTCAGGGAAACCGGCAGGCCGGACTTGAGTCCTGGAGATGGGAAGTACAGTGCCTGCACTCTGAAGGAGGTGTGTTAATGTTGCAGTTTAAAAACTGTAGTGTAAAGCACCCTTCTGGCAAGACAGTGATGGAGTGAATGATGGTGAAAGTTTTTCATTTTCGTGCCACCCTGCCTTGGTGGGAATCGGCCGGTGTGATAATAAAAAAATATATATATATATATATATATATATATATATATATATATATATATATATATATATATATATATATATATATATATATATATATATATATATATATATATATATATATGTCGTGCCGAATAAGCAGAATTTGCGATCTTGGCTTAAATAGCAACGCTCATCTTGCCATATAAGACAAGTGAAAATTTGTGTATGCAATAATTTCGCCAAAATCATTCTGAATCTAACGAAAAAAAATATATTTCACTGTGTTTGTATAGTATTAAATTACTGTAAACAAATATAAAATATATTTAGTTGGGTTATGCTAAAATAAATTGCTCTTGTCATAATAAGGTTAGGTAAGTTTTCTAAGACTCTTTTGGTGCAAAATTAAAAATTTTTACATTAACATTAATGAAAAATATATATCTTTAAACGTATAAGAGAAATTTTTAGAAAGGACTTAATTTTAAATGAGTTCTTGCTAATTGGCCAGTTTTACATATTCGGCACGACATATATATATATATATATATATATATATATATATATATATATATATATATATATATATATATATATATATATACGATAATCTTGGCCGGTACTCATACACAGTGTAGGCCTTATACTCCCCCACCCCTCCACTCGCCCTCTTCCTCACTACCACCACCACTCACCAACATTTACAAACTGCACAACACTTCCACAATTTACCTTGAAACGGTGCACTGAAATGTCTTCTCGCTTCACTGGAATCTTCACAGAGTATTCACAATAAGTCCTGTTGAGTCTTAACCTGGTCAGCCTCGTTGATCCGGAGTTAT